>NC_141819.1:4133017-4148017 GCF_982586985.1 Callionymus lyra
AACCCGTGAGTCACACTCTTGAATAACCCTTGAGTCACACTCTTATGAGTCACAGTCCTATGAGTCACACTCTTGAACAACCCTTGAGTCACACTCTTATGAGTCACACTCTTGAACAACCCTGGAGTCACATTTTTTTATTTTTATTCCGAACAGGAAGTGATGTCATAAAAACATAATAACACGTTCACTCGTGAACCAGATACAGACACGGTCCACTTCCATCCGGCTCAGACGCGGGCGGCGCTGATCCTCATCTCCACCTCTTCTAATAAGGAGTTAATAAATCAGACGTGAGTTCTTGTGAGGACTCGTCGATCACAGAACGAGTCGTGGCCTCGACACACACAAGTGTGACTCACGGCTCTTTTGTGGACCCGACACCTCATCGGGTCCCGTCAGGAGTCTTTGTGCGTTTGTGTCGCGTTGTTGTGTCGCCGCCGCATCAATGTCACCTCGACGCGGCGCCGGAGAAGCGAGAGTGGAAAGTGCTTTTCTTCTCCCAAGGTTCTGCAAATAAATGTAATTTGGAGCCGGAACGAAGCATGAAGGACTTTTTCTGCTCTATTCTCTTCGGGGAGGTCCTTGAAATAACTTTGAGCCGCTCGTGTCGAGTCGCTCTGGTATCTGGGGTAACAGCAGCGCCTCGTTTAACAAACGTTTGTCTGCTAACGTTCGTTATTCACTCGTCCTCCCTCAACTCTGGTGCAGCGAGTCCAACAAACACTCAAAATCTCTAATGTGAACGTGTCGCCTCAGCTGTAGGACTCAGTGTGACTACTTTCTTTAGACTGTAGGACTCAGTGTGAAAGGTTGTTTTGACTGTAGGACTCAGTGTGAAAGGTTGTTTTGACTGTAGGACTCAGTGTGACTACTTTCTTTAGACTGTAGGACTCAGTGTGAAGGATTGTTTTGACTGTAGGACTCAGTGTGACTACTTTCTTTAGACTGTAGGACTCAGTGTGAAGGATTGTTTTGACTGTAGGACTCAGTGTGAAAGATTGTTTTGACTGTAGGACTCAATGTGAAAGATTGTTTTGACTGTAGGACTCAGTGTGACTACTTTCTTTAGACTGTAGGACTCAGTGTGAAAGATTGTTTTGACTGTAGGACTCAATGTGAAAGATTGTTTTGACTGTAGGACTCAATGTGAAAGATTGTTTTGACTGTAGGACTCAATGTGAAAGATTGTTTTGATTGTAGGACTCAATGTGAAAGATTGTTTTGACTGTAGGACTCAATGTGAAAGATTGTTTCGACTGTAGGACTCAATGTGAAAGATTGTTTTGACTGTAGGACTCAGTGTGAATGATTGTTTCAACTGTAGGACTCAATGTGAAATATTGTTTTGACTGTAGGACTCACTGTGAAAAATTGTTTCAACTGTAGGACTCAATGTGAACGATTGTTTTGACTGTAGGACTCAATGTGGATGATTGTTTTGACTGTAGGACTCAATGTGAAAGATTGATTTGACTGTAGGATTCAGTGTGAATAATTTCTTTAGACTGTAGGACTCAGTGTGAACGATTATTTTGACTGTAGGACTCAGTGTGAAAGATTGTTTTGACTGTAGGACTCACTGTGAAAGATTGTTTTGACTGTAGGACTCACTGTGAAAGATTGTTTTGACTGTAGGACTCACTGTGAAAGATTGTTTTGACTGTAGGACTCAGTGTGAATGATTGTTTCAACTGTAGGACTCAATGTGAAAGATTCTTTTGACTGTAGGACTCAATGTGAAAGATTGTTTTGACTGTAGGACTCAATGTGAAAGATTGTTTTGACTGTAGGACTCAGTGTGAACGATTATTTTGACTGTAGGACTCAGTGTGAAAGATTGTTTTGACTGTAGGACTCAATGTGAAAGATTGTTTTGACTGTAGGACTCAGTGTGAATGATTGTTTCAACTGTAGGACTCAATGTGAAAGATTGTTTTGACTGTAGGACTCAATGTGAAAGATTGTTTTGACTGTAGGACTCAATGTGAAAGATTGTTTTGACTGTAGGACTCAATGTGAAAGATTGTTTTGACTGTAGGACTCAGTGTGAAAGATTGTTTTGACTGTATGACTCAGTGTGAATGATTGTTTTGACTGTAGGACTCATTGTGACTACTTTCTTTAGACTGTAGGACTCAGTGTGAAAGATTGTTTTGACTGTAGGACTCAGTGTGAAAGATTGTTTTGACTGTAGGACTCAGTGTGAATGATTGTTTTGACTGTAGGACTCAATGTGAAAGATTGTTTCAACTGTAGGACTCAGTGTGAACGATTATTTTGACTGTAGGACTCAGTGTGAATGATTGTTTTGACTGTAGGACTCAATGTGAAAGATTGTTTTGACTGTAGGACTCAGTGTGAATGATTGTTTCAACTGTAGGACTCAGTGTGAACGATTATTTTGACTGTAGGACTCATTGTGACTACTTTCTTTAGACTGTAGGACTCAGTGTGAAAGATTGTTTTGACTGTAGGACTCAGTGTGAAAGATTGTTTTGACTGTAGGACTCAGTGTGAATGATTGTTTTGACTGTAGGACTCAATGTGAAAGATTGTTTCAACTGTAGGACTCAGTGTGAACGATTATTTTGACTGTAGGACTCAGTGTGAATGATTGTTTTGACTGTAGGACTCAATGTGAAAGATTGTTTTGACTGTAGGACTCAGTGTGAATGATTGTTTCAACTGTAGGACTCAGTGTGAACGATTATTTTGACTGTAGGACTCAATGTGAAAGATTGTTTTGACTGTAGGACTCAATGTGAAAGATTGTTTTGACTGTAGGACTCAGTGTGAATGATTGTTTCAACTGTAGGACTCAGTGTGAAAGATTGTTTTGACTGTAGGACTCAGTGTGAAAGATTGTTTTGACTGTAGGACTCAGTGTGAATGATTGTTTTGACTGTAGGACTCAGTGTGAAAGATTGTTTTGACTGTAGGACTCAGTGTGAAAGATTGTTTTGACTGTAGGACTCAGTGTGAAAGATTGTTTTGACTGTAGGACTCAGTGTGAATGATTGTTTTGACTGTAGGACTCAGTGTGAAAGATTGTTTCAACTGTAGGACTCAGTGTGAATGATTGTTTTGACTGTAGGACTCAGTGTGAAAGATTGTTTTGACTGTAGGACTCAGTGTGAAAGATTGTTTTGACTGTAGGACTCAGTGTGAATGATTGTTTCAACTGTAGGACTCAATGTGAAAGATTGTTTTGACTGTAGGACTCAGTGTGAAAGATTGTTTTGACTGTAGGACTCAGTGTGAAAGATTGTTTTGACTGTAGGACTCAGTGTGAATGATTGTTTCAACTGTAGGACTCAATGTGAAAGATTGTTTTGACTGTAGGACTCAGTGTGAATGATTATTTTGACTGTAGGACTCAGTGTAAAAGATTGTTTTGACTGTAGGACTCAATGTGAAAGATTGTTTTGACTGTAGGACTCAGTGTGAATGATTGTTTCAACTGTAGGACTCAATGTGAAAGATTGTTTTGACTGTAGGACTCAATGTGAAAGATTGTTTTGACTGTAGGACTCAGTGTGACTACTTTCTTTAGACTGTAGGACTCAGTGTGAAAGATTGTTTTGACTGTAGGACTCAGTTTGAAAGATTGTTTTGACTGTAGGACTCAATGTGAAAGATTGTTTTGACTGTAGGACTCACTGTGAAAGATTGTTTTGACTGTAGGACTCAATGTGAAAGATTGTTTTGACTGTAGGACTCAGTGTGAAAGATTGTTTTGACTGTAGGACTCAATGTGAAAGATTGTTTTGACTGTAGGACTCAGTGTGAATGATTGTTTCAACTGTAGGACTCAGTGTGAATGATTATTTTGACTGTAGGACTCAGTGTGAAAGATTGTTTTGACTGTAGGACTCAATGTGAAAGATTGTTTTGACTGTAGGACTCAGTGTGAATGATTGTTTCAACTGTAGGACTCAATGTGAAAGATTGTTTTGACTGTAGGACTCAATGTGAAAGATTGTTTTGACTGTAGGACTCAGTGTGACTACTTTCTTTAGACTGTAGGACTCAGTGTGAAAGATTGTTTTGACTGTAGGACTCAGTGTGAAAGATTGTTTTGACTGTAGGACTCAATGTGAAAGATTGTTTTGACTGTAGGACTCAGTGTGAATGATTGTTTCAACTGTAGGACTCAATGTGAAATATTGTTTTGACTGTAGGACTCAATGTGAAAGATTGTTTTGACTGTAGGACTCAGTGTGAATGATTGTTTCAACTGTAGGACTCAATGTGAAAGATTGTTTTGACTGTAGGACTCAATGTGAAAGATTGTTTTGACTGTAGGACTCAGTGTGACTACTTTCTTTAGACTGTAGGACTCAGTGTGAAAGATTGTTTTGACTGTAGGACTCAGTGTGAAAGATTGTTTTGACTGTAGGACTCAATGTGAAAGATTGTTTTGACTCTAGGACTCACTGTGAAAGATTGTTTTGACTGTAGGACTCAATGTGAAAGATTGTTTTGACTGTAGGACTCAGTGTGAAAGATTGTTTTGACTGTAGGACTCAATGTGAAAGATTGTTTTGACTGTAGGACTCAGTGTGAAAGATTGTTTTGACTGTAGGACTCAATGTGAAAGATTGTTTTGACTGTAGGACTCAGTGTGAAAGATTGTTTTGACTGTAGGACTCAGTGTGAATGATTGTTTCAACTGTAGGACTCAGTGTGAATGATTATTTTGACTGTAGGACTCAGTGTGAAAGATTGTTTTGACTGTAGGACTCAATGTGAAAGATTGTTTTGACTGTAGGACTCAGTGTGAATGATTGTTTCAACTGTAGGACTCAATGTGAAAGATTGTTTTGACTGTAGGACTCAATGTGAAAGATTGTTTTGACTGTAGGACTCAGTGTGACTACTTTCTTTAGACTGTAGGACTCAGTGTGAAAGATTGTTTTGACTGTAGGACTCAGTGTGAAAGATTGTTTTGACTGTAGGACTCAACGTGAAAGATTGTTTTGACTGTAGGACTCACTGTGAAAGATTGTTTTGACTGTAGGACTCAATGTGAAAGATTGTTTTGACTGTAGGACTCAGTGTGAAAGATTGTTTTGACTGTAGGACTCAATGTGAAAGATTGTTTTGACTGTAGGACTCAGTGTGAATGATTGTTTCAACTGTAGGACTCAATGTGAAATATTGTTTTGACTGTAGGACTCACTGTGAAAGATTGTTTCAACTGTAGGACTCAATGTGAACGATTATTTTGACTGTAGGACTCAGTGTGAAAGATTGTTTTGACTGTAGGACTCACTGTGAAAGATTGTTTTGACTGTAGGACTCACTGTGAAAGATTGTTTTGACTGTAGGACTCACTGTGAAAGATTGTTTTGACTGTAGGACTCAGTGTGAAAGATTGTTTTGACTGTAGGACTCACTGTGAAAGATTGTTTTGACTGTAGGACTCACTGTGAAAGATTGTTTTGACTGTAGGACTCAGTGTGAAATATTGTTTTGACTGTCGGACTCAGTTTGAAAGGTTGTTTCGACTGTAGGACTCAATGTGAAAGATTGTGATGAAGCCGTTTTAGTATTTAGTCTGAAAGCTCATGTAGACTCGACTGTAGGACTCCGTGTAAATGATGTGTACATTTTGTTGTAGGACTCGTTATGGATGAGTTGACTGTAGGACTCACTGTGAATTATTGTGTAAACTGTAGGACTCGATGTAAATGACACACGAAGGATAGACTGGCATGAAAAGGAACAAGTGTGTTTAAGACTCAACCTTTGTTTAAAGTCGTCGCTCATGAGTCGCAGAAAGACGTGACATAGATTTGACTCTAAATGTTTGAATCACGTGAAAGAAAATCGATTCATTTGTTTGAAGAGAAACTGCTTCACAAACACTCGCTTCCTCTCGTTGTTTTCTAGAAACATCGTTAAAACTCGACCAGTCGACTGTGAAAGATCTGCATCATATCACAGTGTTGTCGACACAACCTGATCCCAGACTGATGATGAGTGTGTGTTTGTGTGTGTGTGTTTGTGCGAGTGTATCTTGGTATGTGTGTGTGTGTGTGCGTGTGTTTGTGCGTGTGTATCTTGGTATGTGTCTGTGCGTGTGTTTGTGTGTGTGGGTGTGTATGTAGATATGTGTGTGTGTTTATGTGCGTTTGTATATGTTTATGTAAATATGGGCTGGTGTGGGTGTGCGTGTGCTTGTGTATGTGTGTGGGTGTGTGCGTTTTATGTGTGTGTAGGTGTGTGTTTGAAGGTGTATGTGTGTGTGTAGGTGTGTGTGTGCATGCCTTTGTGTGTAGGTATCTCTATGTGTGTAAACTTGTGTGTGTAGGTATGTGTGTGTGTGCGCATGACTGTGTGTGTGTGTGTGTGTGTGTGTGTGTTCAGGTGTGTGTAGGTGTGTATAAAAGTTTAGGTGTGTGTATGTGGGTATGTGAGCATGCCTTTGTCGTATGGGTGTGTGTGCAGTCCTGTGGGTGTGTGTAGGTATGTGTGTGTGTTTGTAGGTATGTGTGTGTAGGTGTGTATAAAAGTTTAGGTGTGTGTATGCGGGGGCGTGAGCATGTATGTGTGTAGGTGTGTGTAGGTATGTGTGTGTGTGAGCATGCCTGTGTGTGTGTATTTGTGTAGAGGTGTGTGTGTGTCTGTGTGTGTGTGCATGACTGTGTGTGTGTGTGTGTGTTCAGTTGTGTGTAGGTGTGTATAAAAGTTTAGGCGTGTGTATGTGGGTATGTGAGCATGCCTTTGTCATATGGGTGTGTGTGCAGTCGTGTGGGTGTGTGTAGGTATGTGTGTGTGTGAGCATGCCTGTGTGTGTGTGTGTGTGTGTATGTGCGTGTGTGTGTGTGTGTGTGCGTGCGTGTGTTTGTGTGCGTGTGTATGTGCATGTGTGTGCGTGTGTGTGTGTGTGTGTGTGTGTGTGTGTGTGTGTGTGTGTAATTAGACACAGAGTCCGTCGTCTCCTGCAGACACGACTCGTCAGGTCGATGGTGAAACCACACAATCCACCTGTTCCTGGTCGCCATGGTTACGTGCTGACGATGACTCAAAGGTTATTTTTTCTCGTGGTCGATGATCTGAAGACAAACTTCCTGCGGTCCAGACCGAACCCGGTCGTGATCTGGTTCTGCAGACGCGGAGCTGAAACTGTAGCAACACTTGGAAGCTCACCTGTCACCTGAAGGTTGATTGACAGCTGCTGATGGAGTTCACTTCTGGTTATTTGTTCCTTTAACCAAACATTTCTGTCTGAAGGCGTTTTATTTTGAAAAAGCTACAGAAAACCCACATATTCTAATTACTACTATTGGTATTATTGTTGTTATTATTATTCTGATGATTATTATTATCGTTTGTTGTTGACTGCTTTTCTTATTTCCCCTCAAAAATAATTAGTTACATAATAATAATAAAATATTGTATAATCATAATTTATAATAATTCAATTTTCATCTTATTTAGCTTGTTGTTTTTTTTAAACTTGATTTTATACATTTTGCTTGTTTATAATCAGGCAATAATTCTACATGGAGAGTGTAAGATTAGCTACTTCTATCACTAGCAGTATTGTAGCTAATAGAAAGTTAGCTTAAATGTTTGGTGATGAAATTGTTCGGTAAAAAACCCCATTTTTTTTATAAACTAGTTTTGTTGTTTGCTTGTTGCAAACTGCAGAGCTAACAGTAGAGCTAACAGCAGTGGTAAAAGCAGAGCTAACAGCAGAGCTAACAGCCGAGATAACAGTAGACCTAACAGCAGTGGTAAAAGCAGAGCTAACAGCAGTGCTAACAGCACAGCTAACAACACAGCTAACAGCACAGCTAACAGTAGAGCTAACAGTAGAGCTAACAGCAGTGGTAAAAGCAGAGCTAACAGCAGAGATAACAGCAGAGGTAACAGCAAAACTAACACGAGAGCTAACAGTAGCATTAGCAGCAGCGCTAACAGGAGAGCTAACAGTAGAGTTAGCAGCAGAGCTAACAGGAGAGCTAAAAGTATAGCTAACAGCAGAGCTAACAGTAGAGTTAGCAGCAGAGCTAACAGTAGAGCTAGCAGAACAGCTAACAGTAGAGCTAACCGCAGAGCTAACAGTAGAGCTAACAGCAGAGCTAACAGTAAAGCTAACAGTAGAGCTAACAGCTTGCTTTTATACGTTTATTTTTGCTTAAAGTGATAGTTCTTTGAAAATTCAAAGGTGACTAATGTTCTTCTCTCATGTCGACTAATGTTGATTATTTTCAGAGTAATGTGTTATTTTTAGAGTTATAGAGAAAAGATGTTTGTTCATTTTAATGTAGCGACTGGAGCTCAGTTGTCTTCGTCCAAAAACACACTTAAAAACATCCAACTGCACTGACCTTGGACGAACGTTACAGAAGGTCACAGTTGTGTGTGTGTGTGTAAGTTGTCGTCATGTTGTCGTCCACACACAGACCCTCGGGGTGACCTGCATCCTGCTCGTGACGCCACGTGTAGCAGAGGAACGATCTTCTTCACCTATGCTCGACACGACATTTCTGACCTCTGTGTGACCTCCAGAAGTTTGTTGATTTGTAGTTTTATTTGTGTACAAACGCACAGGAACACAAACGGCTGATCTTCAGAACGACCTTCGCCGTTTCGACGCCGCCGTCGGCGTTACAATTACGACCTTCGCTCTCGCTGAACCCTTCGTGCTGGCTGAAGTCCACCTGCAGGTCCGGACCAGTCCGGAAGGTACCGGACTCGCTGTACCTCAGAGGAACCGCTTCGCTGCCGGGCCAGCGTTGAGCCGTGACTCACGGTCACGAGAAGATGCTTCAGGCTTTTTAATTTAATTTTGCAGAATAAAAAAACGTATTTTTTTAGTATCAGAAACAGCCGAACATTGTTTCTAGTCCTTGAAATAAAATCTACTTCACTTATTATTAAAGTAGCGTCAACCAGTGTTCACGACGATATCATCGTTTTAGTTTTAACGTAGTTCATATTTATCATCTCAAGTATGCATTAAAACAACTGGAAACACTAGTGAATCGACCTGATATTAGATTCAGGTGTTGTTACAATCAGCCTCTCAAAGCTAACAATAGGGCTAACAGCAAAGCTAAGAATAGCGCTAACAACTGAGCTAATGACAGTGCTAACAACAGAGCTAACAACAGAACTAACAGCAGAGATAAGAGCAGAGATAACAGCAAAGCTAAGAGCAGAGCTAACAGCAGAAATAACAGCAGACATAACAGAACAGCTAACAGCAGAGCTAATATCAGAGCTAACAGCAGAAAAACAGCAGACATAACAGCAGTGCTAACAGAACAGCTAACAGCAGAGCTATTAGCAGTTCTAACAGCAGTCTTAACAGTAGAGCTAACAGCAGAGATAACAGCAGTTCTAACCGCAGTGCTAACAGCAGAGCCAACAGCAGAGCTAACAGCAAAGCTAAGAGCAGAGCTAACAGAGGAAATAACAGCAGACATAACAGCAGCGCTAACAGAACAGCTAACAGCAGAGCTAATATCCAAGCTAAGAGCAGAAATAACAGCAGACATAACAGCAGTGCTAACAGAACAGCTAACAGTAGAGCTAACAGCAGAAATAACAGCAGTGCTAACAGAAGTGCTATCAGTAGAGCTAACAGCAGAGATAACAAGAGCTAACAGCAGAGATAAGAGTGGGGATAACAGCAGAGCTAACAACAGAGCTAACAGCATTGCTAACAGTAGAGCTAACAGCAGAGATAACAACAGAGCTAACAGCAGTGCTAACAGTAGAGCTAATAGTAGAGCTAACAGCAGAGATAACAGGAGCTTACAGCAGTGCTAACAGTAGAGCTAATAGTAGAGCTAATACTAGAGCTAACAGCAGAGATAACAGGAGCTAACAGCAGAGATAACAGCAGAGATAACAGCAGAGCTAACAGTAGAGCTAACAGCAGAGATAACAGGAGCTTACAGCAGTGCTAACAGTAGAGCTAATAGTAGAGCTAATACTATAGCTAACAGCAGAGATAACAGGAGCTAACAGCAGAGATAAAAGCAGAGATAACAGCAGAGCTAACAGTAGAGCTAACAGCAGAGATAACAGGAGCTTACAGCAGTGCTAACAGTAGAGCTAATAGTAGAGCTAATACTAGAGCTAACAGCAGAGATAACAGGAGCTAACAGCAGAGATAAGAGCAGAGATAACAGCAGAGCTAACAGTAGAGCTAACAGCAGTGCTAACAGAACAGCTAACAGCAGCGCTAACTTTATTATGCATCTAAAAAAGCCTCACGTCAAAGAATATGAGATCAAAGTGACTGTTGTGCAGACGAGAGAAGCTTCAGCGACTGTTGACGCTAAAAAAATCAAACAACTTCACAGCGATCGTCGATGAATAAAACACGAAATAATGTTGAATTATTTCCGCATGTTTAAGTACTTTTGATCATCTTGTTGCAACAACACCACGATAACGACGACACAATAACCGTCACATTACATATTTATACCGTATCATTGTTTTACAAAAGTGTTTTTTTGTGTTCGCTTCTTATTTACACGCCTGTAAATATAATGTGTTTTGTTAAAATGAGACATCTTTTATTTTTTCTGGCTACTGGTTTATATTTGCTAGAACCTTTCAAACCGGCTGAGGTTTGTTCACGGAGTCACGTGACATCATCGGCTCGTCGTCCATCACGTCGGTTTGATTTGAGAGACGTGACGGAATCAGGCGCGAGCTGGACTTCACGTCAGGACCTGGACATCAGTGGTACCTGCAGAGTCAGCCGACCCGTCACACACTGTGAACGTGTGTGTGTGTGTGTGTGTGTGTGTTCACCGGCCAAAGACAAGGACGCCATTACGTTTGTGCGAACCTAGTATAGTTAGTATGGAACAGATAGTTTGAAATAAAACTAGACTGGTGATGAAGTTCTAGGGTTGAGCGAGTACTTGGGTGACTTGTCTGTCGAACCGAGCCTGAGAGACCTGGGTGTTGTATTTGACAAAGACATGTCTCGAGTTCCATGTTAAACTTAGGAACATTATTTCACAACATGATCTGGATCTTATAATCCATGTGTTTATGTCGTTTAGACTATTGTAACAGTTTAATTTAGTTTCCAAACTAGAAGGATCTTGTCTCGCCTGCAGTTCATACTAAACTCTGCAGCCAGAATTCTGAGCCGCTCTGGTAGAAGAACTCACATTTCTCAGATCCTTAAAACAATAGATCAAATCTGTCTTTGTGAGATATTCCCAAAAAAACGTTTAAATCTTCTTTGTCCTTCAATGTTTACTTGATCTTTTCATGTAGAAACACGTGAGACATTTCTTCAACCAGTAACCAGCGCTGGGTCCAGAGACAAAACTCTGCAGCCAGAATTCTGAGCCGCTCTAGTAGAAGAACTCACATTTCTCCTTAAAACTCTTCACTGGCTGCCAGTTTCTTTCAGGATCATTTTAAAATTCTGGTTCTTACTTTCAGATCTATTCATGGTCAGACCTTCCATCAGTAGATTCTGATCCAGACTTACACCCCAGCTCGGGCTCTGAGGTTCTGTGGATCAGAATCTACTCATGGTTCCATGAACACGCTTCCTGGACCAGAGGAGAGAAATCCTTCCATCTTTGGAACGATCTTTCCTCTCCTCCCTCTCGTGTTTTTGATGGATCTTCTAGCAGCGTCTCGACGCGACAGCTTGTCGGGGTTCAAAGGTCACAACTTTATCGGCGCGCAGAAAGTTCCAGGTCACGGGAAATAATGAGTTCCTCCTCGTTTTACGGACGGAGAGACGCGTTCGTTCGTTCCGCGATGACAAGACGAACCAAGCGTGTCGTTATTAATTCATGGAAAACACACGTCCGGACGAGAGCTACACACACACACACACACACACACACACACACACACACACACACACACACACACACACACACACACACACACACACACACACACACACACACACACACACTTCTTGATCACGGACGGTGTCTTGCGAGCGTGGGAGGAAATCAGAGCTGCCGATGCCGTGACCACCGACTTACACGTCAGTCCGAGACGATCTCCAGTCCGAAGCTAATTTAAAACATTTATTTTTATTAACATTAAAAAAGTCTTAATGTTTCTTCTTCATCATTTTCGGTCCCCCCTACAATATCGTCCCCCCTACAATATCGTCCCCCCTACAATATCGTCCCCCCTACAATATCGGTCCCCCCTACAATATCGGTCCCCCCTACAATATCGTCCCCCCTATGATATCGGTCCCCCCTACAATATCGTCCCCCCTACAATATCGTCCCCCCTACAATATCGTCCCCCTACAATATCGGTCCCCCCTACAATATCATCCCCCCTACAATATCGGTCCTCCCTACAATATCGTCCCCCCTACAATATCGTCCCCCCTACAATATCGTCCCCCCTACAATATTGGTCCCCCCTACAATATCATCCCCCCTACAATATCGGTCCTCCCTACAATATCGGTCCCCCCTACAATATCGTCCCCCCTACAATATCGTCCCCCCAACAATATCGTCCCCCCTACAATATTGGTCCCCCTACAATATCATCCCCCCTACAATATCGGTCCTCCCTACAATATCGGTCCCCCCTACAATATCGTCCCCCCTACAATATCGTCCCCCCTACAATATCGTCCCCCCTACAATATTGGTCCCCCCTACAATATCATCCCCCCTACAATATTGGTCCCCCCTACAATATCGTCCCCCCTACAATATTGGTCCCCACTACAATATCGGTCCCCCCCTACAATATCGTCCCCCCTACAATATCGTCCCCCCTACAATATCGTCCCCCCTACAATATTGGTCCCCCCTACAATATCATCCCCCCTACAATATTGGTCCCCCCTACAATATCGTCCCCCCTACAATATTGGTCCCCCCTACAATATCGTCCCCCCTACAATATCGTCCCCCACTTCCTACATGATGACGTCACACGCTGCATATGCGAACGTCTCTTTAAAATATTTTTTATGGGTTAAATAAACGTCAACAGAACGTTTACATGATACTTTTTTACCACATAAAACATTTATATTGACAAGAAGACGATCTTTGTCAACATAATCACTTTCTTTCATTTCCTGGTCGATCATGTGACTTTGACGCCAACAGGAAGTGCTACATGTGACGAAGCCTCTGATTGGCTGAAGCTGTTTTACTAATAATAACGTACGACTGTACAATGAAATACAAACATTCGAGTTCAGAAATAATTTGCTTTTGTAAATTTAATAATTGATTTAAATCGGGGAAATAAAATCGAAATGAAAACTAAATAATTACTGAGGTATATGTAGTTTATAAACTACAGACCGGTAGAATGAGTTATAGAAAGAGGAATATTTTAACATTTTTGTTATTTGAAAAGCGAATTATTTCTGAACTCGAATGTTTGTATTTCATTGTACAGTCGTACGTTATTATTAGTAAAACAGCTTCAGCCAATCAGCGGCTTCGTCACATGTAGCACTTCCTGTTGGCGTCAAAGTCACATGATCGTCAGACCAGGAAATGAAAGAAAGTGATGATGTTGACGAAGATCGTCTTCTTGTCAATATAAATGTTTTATGAGGTAAAAAGTATCATGTAAACCTTCTGTTGACGTTTATTTAACCCATAAAAAATATTCGATATTGTAGGGAGGACCGATATTGAAGGGGGGACGATATTGTAGGGGAGACGATATTGTAGGGGGAACGATATTGTAGGGGGACTGATATTGTAGGGGGGACGATAATGTAGGGGGGACGATATTGTAGGGGGTAAGATATTGTAGGGGTGACCGATATTGTAGGGGTGACCGATATTGTAGGGGGGACCGATATCGTAGGGGGGACCGATATTGTAGGGGGACGATATTGTAGGGGTGACCGATATTGTAGGGGGGACCGATATCGTAGGGGGGACCGATATTGTAGGGGGACGATATTGTAGGGTGGAACGATATTGTAGGGGGGAACGATATTGAAGAGGGGACTGATATTGTTGGTGGGACGATATTGTAGGGGGGACCGATATTGTAGGGGGGACGATATTGTAGGGGGGACGGATATTGTTGGGGGGACGATATTGTAGGGGGGGACGATATTGTAGGGGGGACAATATTGTAGGGGGGACTGATGTTGTAGGGGGGACGATATTGTAGTGGGGACCGATATTGTAGGGGGTCGATATTGTAGGGAGGACCGATATTGAAGGGGGGCCGATATTGTAGGGGAGACGATATTGTAGGGGGAACGATATTGTAGGGGGACTGATATTGCAGGGGGGACGATAATGTAGGGGGGGACGATATTGTAGGGGGTACGATATTGTAGGGGTGACCGATATTGTAGGGGTGACCGATATTGGAGGGGGGACCGATATCGTAGGGGGGACCGATATTGTAGCGGGGACGATATTGTAGGGTGGACCGATATTGTAGGGGGGACCGATATTGTAGCGGGGACGATATTGTAGGGTGGACCGATATTGTAGGGGGGACCGATATTGTAGGGGGGACCGATATTGAAGGGTGGACGATATTGTAGGGGGGACCGAAATTGAAGGGTGGAGGATATTGTAGGAGGGACCGATATTGAAGGGGGGACGATATTGAAGGGGGGACTGATATTGTTGGTGGGACGATATTGTAGGGGGGACCGATATTGTAGGGGGGGACGATATTGTAGGGGGGACGGATATTGTTGGGGGGACGATATTGTAGGGGGGGACGATATTGTAGGGCGAACGATATTGTAGGGGGGACGATAATGTAGGGGGGGACGATATTGTAGGGGGGACGATATTGGAGAGGGGACCGATATCGTAGGGGGGACCGATATTGTAGGGGGGACCGATATTGAAGGGTGGACGATATTGTAGGGGGGACCGATATTGTAGGGTGGACGATATTGTAGGGTGGACGATATTGTAGGGTGGACCGATATTGTAGGGGGGACCGATATTGAAGGATGGACGATATTGTAGGGGGGACCGAAATTGTAGGGGGGACTGAAATTGTAGC
>NC_141819.1:4153017-4168017 GCF_982586985.1 Callionymus lyra
CTCACTATGACTCACCTGTCCTTACTATGGCTCACCTGTCCTTACTATGGCTCACCTGTCCTTACTATGACTCACCTGTCCTTACTATGACTCACCTGTCCTCACTATGACTCACCTGTCCTTACTATGGCTCACCTGTCCTTACTATGACTCACCTGTCCTTACTATGACTCACCTGTCCTTACTATGACTCACCTGTCCTCACTATGACTCACCTGTCCTTACTATGACTCACCTGTCCTTACTATGGCTCACCTGTCCTTACTATGACTCACATGTCCCCACTTTGACTCACATATCCTTACTATGACTCACCTGTCCTCACTATGACTCACCTGTCCTTACTATGACTCACCTGTCCTTACTATGGCTCACCTGTCCTTACTATGACTCACCTGTCCTCACTATCACTCACATGTCCTTACTATGACTCACCTGTCCTCACTATGACTCACATGTCCTCACTTTGACTCACCTGTCCTCACTATGACTCACATATCCTTACTATGACTCACCTGTCCTTACTATGACTCACCTGTCCCCATTTTGACTCACCTGTCCTCACTATGACTCACAAGTCCTTACTATGACTCACATTACCTCACTATTCCTGTCGTGTCACTGTGACGAGCGAGTGAATCTTCTTCCGCAGGCGAGGAGTCGCTGATGATCTTCGTGGACAAGAGGAAGTTGACTCGGACCTCGGAGGCCGGCGAGTCCAACGGGACGTCCGTGTCCCTGGAGTCTCTGCACCAACTGGCCGCCTCCTACTTCATCGACAGAGAGAGCACACTGCGTACCCTCCACCACGTCCAGATCGCCTCCACCGCCATCAAGGTACACCTGGTCACACCTGTTCACACCTGGTCACACCTGTTCACACCTGGTCACACCTGTTCTCACCTGTTCTCACCTGTTCACACCTGGTCACACCTGGTTACACCCTGTTCACACCTGGTCATGCCTGTTCACACCTGGTCACACCTGTTCTCACCTGTTCACACCTGGTCACACCTGGTTACACCCCGTTCACACCTGGTCATGCCTGGTCACACCTGGTTACACCCTGTTCTCACCTGTTCACACCTGGTCACACCTGGTCACACCTGGTCACACCTGGTTACACCCTGTTCACACCTGGTCATACCTGTTCTCACCTGTTCTCACCTGTTCACACCTGGTCACACCTGGTTACACCCTGTTCACACCTGGTCATGCCTGTTCACACCTGGTCATACCTGTTCTCACCTGTTCTCACCTGTTCTCACCTGTTCACACCCTGTTCACACCTGGTCATGCCTGTTCACACCTGGTCACACCCTGTTCACACCTGGTCACACCTGGTCACACCCTGTTCACACCTGGTCACACCTATTCACACCTGTTCACACCTGTTCACATTTGTTCACACCTGTTCACACCTGACTGAGCATTATAAGTTAAATATCATTGTTTTCCTTCTATAAACCCTTGACCTCTGCTTTTTGCGGCGTGTTGAGACGTGACGTCACAGGTTATTCAAGAGCCTTCACCCCCCCCCCCCCCCCCCCCTGATACAACGACACAGACCAAGATTATAATCAGAACATGAATCAACAAAATATACTTGATCAATGTAAAGAGTTCTTAAAATATACAAAAAATGATCCATGTTGATGATTAAAACTATGTTCATTTAAAACTGAAAAACTAAAAGAAATAAAAGATGATGAAGATGATGATGAAGATGAAAATGACACTGATGATGAAGATGAAGATGATGATTATGATGAAGATGATGAAGACGATAGCGTTGAAGATGATAATGATGAAGATAATGAAGATGATGAAGATGATGATGATGATAATGATGATAATGATGAAGATGATGAAGAAGAGGAAGAGGAAGAAGATGATGAAGATGATAATGATGATGATGATGATGATGATGAAGAAGATGATGATGATGATGATGATGATGATGAAGATGATGATGATGATGATGATGATGAAGAAGATGATGATGAAGATGAAGAAGAGGAAGAGAGGAAGATGATGATGAAGATGATGATGATGATGATGATGGTGATGATGATGATGAAGATGAAGAAGAGGAAGATGATGATGAAGATGATGATGATGATGATGATGATGATGATGATGATGAAGATGATGATGAAGATGATGATTAAGATGATGATGAAGATGATTAAGATGATGATGAAGATGATGAAGAAGATGATGATGAAGATGAAGAAGAGGAAGATGATGATGAAGATGATGATGATGATGATGATGATGATGATGATGAAGATGATGATGAAGAAGATGATGATGAAGATGTTGATGAAGATGATGATGAAGATGATGATGAAGAAGAAGATGATGATGAAGATGAAGAAGAGGAAGAGAGGAAGATGATGATGAAGATGATGATGATGATGATGGTGATGATGATGATGATGATGAAGATGAAGATGAAGATGAAGATGAAGATGAAGATGAAGAAGAGGAAGAGGAAGATGATGATGAAGATGATGATGATGAAGATGATGATGATGAAGATGATGATGAAGATGATGATTAAGATGATGATGAAGATGATTAAGATGATGATGAAGATGATGAAGAAGATGATGATGAAGATGAAGAAGAGGAAGATGATGATGAAGAAGATGATGATGATGATGATGATGATGATGATGATGAAGAAGATGATGAAGATGATGATGAAGATGATGAAGAAGAAGATGATGATGAAGATAAAGAAGAGGAAGATGATGATGAAGATGATGATGATGATGATGATGATGATGATGATGAAGAAGATGATGAAGAAGATGATGACGATGAAGAAGAGGAAGATGATGATGATGAAGATGATGAAGAAGATGATGATGATGAAGATGATGATGATGATGATGATGATGAAGAAGATGATGAAGAAGATGAAGAAGAGGAAGATGATGATGAAGATGATGATGATGATGAAGATGATGATGATGAAGATGAAGAAGAGGAAGAGAGGAAGATGATGATGAAGATGATGATGATGATGATGGTGATGATGATGAAGAAGAGGAAGATGATTAAGATGATGATGAAGATGATGAAGAAGATGATGATGAAGATGAAGAAGAGGAAGATGATGATGAAGATGATGATGATGATGATGATGATGATGATGATGATGATGATGATGAAGATGAAGATGATGATGAAGAAGATGATGATGAAGATGATGATGAAGATGATGATGAAGATGATGATGAAGATGATGAAGAAGAAGATGATGATGAAGATAAAGAAGAGGAAGATGATGATGAAGATGATGATGATGATGATGATGATGATGATGATGATGAAGAAGATGATGATGAAGATGATGATTAAGATGATGATTAAGATGATGATGAAGATGATTAAGATGATGATTAAGATGATGATGAAGATGATGAAGAAGATGATGATGAAGATGATGAAGAAGATGATGAAGAAGATGATGAAGATGATGATGAAGATGATGAAGAAGATGATGAAGATGATGAAGAAGATGATGATGAAGATGATGAAGAAGATGATGAAGAAGATGATTAAGATGATGATTAAGATGATGATGAAGATGATGAAGAAGATGATGAAGAAGATGATGAAGAAGATGATGATGAAGATGATGAAGAAGATGATGAAGAAGATGATTAAGATGATGATTAAGATGATGAAGAAGATGATGAAGAAGATGATGAAGAACAGGTCGTATCGTGTCTCCAGGTTCTTAACAACACACAGCTCTGGTAACTGATCTGGAAACTTGTCGAGTGTTTGTTTGGCAGCGAGTGAAGAAGAATGAATTCAGACTCGGAGGATCATCTTCACTCAGTTACAGAAAAAGAAACACACACACGATGGATTAGAGGTTTATCATGATGACGTCATGAAGGCCGACGATGAAGAGGATGATGATGTGGATTCTTCCTCTCCAGCTCCAGATTAAAAGGCTCGGTCCGGTACCTCGAGGGTTAAACGTGAGCCGGTGTGAATCCCCGGGAATGAAGAATCCGCGTCTATATTGGGAAACGCATTAACAATCAAGTGTACAAGATGAAATCAAACGCTGCCTTCAGGCGCCGCGGGATTCTATTATGTTTCTGTCTGAGATGTAAAAGTGATTGATGAGCTGGAGATGATTTTCTTCTCGCCGTCGCCGTGAATCTCGAGTCCTCATCAGATCGGGGAGTCGGCCAAACACCAATAAGCCGCCGTCCCGCGCGGCGTCGTTAATTAGCCCCTGTGATCGCGGTGGCGCCGGCGAGCGGCTCGGGATCTTCTCGGCGATGTGAAGATCGGCGGCGGCGCCGCGTTCATTCATCACGCTGTCACTTCTTATCGTGAGGCGGCGGTTGAAAACGTACGACTAGAAGGTTCCGTCGAATGACCACGATGTTCCCGACGACATCGACGATGTACGCCGTGACCCTGGACACCTGACATGACCTCTGACCCTTGAATGATGATCAGGATCTCGAGTCTCTACTGGCTCCATGACTCAAAAACAAGTCACTTTTGACATCTTCATAACTGGGTAACATCCTAAAAAGATAGGTAACCATGGTTCTACGAACGGATGCGGGGCCTCTGGGAGGGTGACATCACGGGAGCCTGCCACCTACTGGTTGGTGAGGGAATTGGAGGGGAGTAAAGAATAAAACCCATGAGCGAAGCCCTGCTGGAGGGCCTTGCATCATGAAGTAGAACCCGTTACCCTCTCAGGAACGCTGTAACAGTTGTACAACTTGGTAACAGTTCGATGACTTGGTAACTTTATAACATTTCTATAAATTTATAACATTTCTATAACTTTATAACATTTATATTACTTTGTAATAATTCTATAACTTTATAACATTTCTATAACTTTATAACATTTCTATAACTTTATAACATTTCTATAACTTTATAACATTTCTATAACTTTATAACATTTCTATAACTGTGTAACAATTCTAGAACTGTGTAACATTTATGTAACTGTGTAACATTTCTATAACTGTGTAACATTTCTATAACTGTGTAACATTTATATAACTGTGTAACATTTCTATAACTGTGTAACATTTCTATAACTGTGTAACACTTCTATAACTGTGTAACACTTCTATAACTGTGTAACATTTATATAACTGTGTAACATTTCTATAATTGTGTAACATTTCTATAACTGTGTAACACTTCTATAACTGTGTAACATTTATATAACTGTGTAACATTTATATAACTGTGTAACATTTATATAACTGTGTAACACTTCTATAACTGTGTAACATTTATATAACTGTGTAACATTTATGTAACTGTGTAACATTTATATAACTGTGTAACATTTATATAACTGTGTAACATTAATATAACTGTGTAACACTTCTATAACTGTGTAACATTTATATAACTGTGTAACATTTATGTAACTGTGTAACATTTCTATAACTGTGTAACATTTCTATAACTGTGTAACATTTCTATAACTGTGTAACACTTCTATAACTGTGTAACATTTCTATAACTGTGTAACACTTCTATAACTGTGTAACATTTCTATAACTGTGTAACACTTCTATAACTGTGTAACATTTATGTAACTGTGTAACATTTATATAACTGTGTAACACTTATATAACTGTGTAACATTTATATAACTGTGTAACATTTATATAACTGTGTAACATTTATATAACTGTGTAACACTTCTATAACTGTGTAACATTTATATAACTGTGTAACATTTCTATAACTGTGTAACATTTATATAACTGTGTAACATTTATATAACTGTGTAACATTTATGTAACTGTGTAACATTTCTATAACTGTGTAACATTTCTATAACTGTGTAACATTTATATAACTGTGTAACATTTCTATAACTGTGTAACATTTCTATAACTGTGTAACACTTCTATAACTGTGTAACACTTCTATAACTGTGTAACATTTATATAACTGTGTAACATTTCTATAATTGTGTAACATTTCTATAACTGTGTAACACTTCTATAACTGTGTAACATTTATATAACTGTGTAACATTTATATAACTGTGTAACACTTCTATAACTGTGTAACATTTATATAACTGTGTAACATTTATGTAACTGTGTAACATTTATATAACTGTGTAACATTTATATAACTGTGTAACATTAATATAACTGTGTAACACTTCTATAACTGTGTAACATTTATATAACTGTGTAACATTTATGTAACTGTGTAACATTTCTATAACTGTGTAACATTTCTATAACTGTGTAACATTTCTATAACTGTGTAACACTTCTATAACTGTGTAACATTTCTATAACTGTGTAACATTTATATAACTGTGTAACACTTCTATAACTGTGTAACATTTATGTAACTGTGTAACATTTATATAACTGTGTAACACTTATATAACTGTGTAACATTTATATAACTGTGTAACATTTATATAACTGTGTAACATTTATATAACTGTGTAACACTTCTATAACTGTGTAACATTTATATAACTGTGTAACATTTCTATAACTGTGTAACATTTATATAACTGTGTAACATTTATATAACTGTGTAACACTTCTATAACTGTGTAACATTTATATAACTGTGTAACATTTATATAACTGTGTAACACTTCTATAACTGTGTAACATTTCTATAACTGTGTAACATTTCTATAACTGTGTAACACTTCTATAACTGTGTAACATTTCTATAACTGTGTAACACTTCTATAACTGTGTAACATTTATATAACTGTGTAACACTTCTATAACTGTGTAACATTTATATAAATGTGTAACATTTATATAACTGTGTAACATTTATATAACTGTGTAACACTTCTATAACTGTGTAACATTTATATAACTGTGTAACATTTATATAACTGTGTAACACTTCTATAACTGTGTAACATTTCTATAACTGTGTAACACTTCTATAACTGTGTAACATTTATATAACTGTGTAACATTTATATAACTGTGTAACACTTCTATAACTGTGTAACATTTCTATAACTGTGTAACATTTCTATAACTGTGTAACACTTCTATAACTGTGAAACATTTATATAACTGTGTAACATTTCTATAACTGTGTAACATTTATATAACTGTGTAACACTTCTAGAACTGTGTAACATTTATATAACTGTGTAACATTTATATAACTGTGTAACACTTCTATAACTGTGTAACACTTCTATAACTGTGTAACATTTCTATAACTGTGTAACATTTCTATAACTGTGTAACATTTCTATAACTGTGAAACATTTATATAACTGTGTAACATTTCTATAACTGTGTAACATTTATATAACTGTGTAACACTTCTAGAACTGTGTAACATTTATATAACTGTGTAACATTTATATAACTGTGTAACACTTCTATAACTGTGTAACACTTCTATAACTGTGTAACATTTCTATAACTGTGTAACATTTCTATAACTGTGTAACACTTCTATAACTGTGTAACACTTCTATAACTGTGTAACATTTATATAACTGTGTAACACTTCTATAACTGTGTAACATTTATATAACTGTGTAACATTTATATAACTGTGTAACACTTCTATAACTGTGTAACATTTATGTAACTGTGTAACATTTATATAACTGTGTAACACTTCTATAACTGTGTAACATTTCTATAACTGTGTAACACTTCTATAACTGTGTAACATTTATATAACTGTGTAACATTTCTATAACTGTGTAACATTTCTATAACAACACATCCACGACAAGGTGATACTTCTGTAGCTCTTTCTAGAACGACTCTAGCTTCCGTCCTTTGGTCTCATTCTCAACTCAATCTGCAGTTTGACGTGAAAGTCAAGATTAGCAATAATTAATAAGTCACTGGCGAACTCCGCGTGTCCAATGGCGGCTGATTGAAAGTGTGTCTGGTGGCGAGGCTTCATTTCCTCTGCAGAGAAAGAGGTTTAATTCCGGCTGATCCTGCGAGGCTGCTCTGCCTCCACGGGGCACGATAATCTCATTGTGATGTATTTTTTCTGCACTTCCACTTGATTCTCGCCCGGCTGATGAGCTTATCCTCCGCCGACATTAGAGCGGCGACAAAGTGCTTCTCAACACGAGCGCCGTCTTCAAAGACGCCATAAACAGCCCAGGAAAAAAACATCTGCAATGCAAATGTGGACGTCCACGTCGCCCCCGGAGACACCGCCGCAACCTCCAGGTTTCGTCGGAGGAAACATTAACGGGTCTTTATTTCCTCCTTCAAAGCGAAGCCACTTAAATCTCCATTGTTGCTCCAGAGTGTGACATCATCAGATGCTTCTTTTTGAGCAATTATGCAGGATTTGTTCGCAGAAGAACTCGAGGGTTCTGGAGCCGCACGAACGAGTCGGTGGAAACACCTGAGCAGCTCTGGAAACAAGTCAAGGACTTCTCAAACATGGGAGTCCCACTACTGTGAGTCCAAGATATTTGAGTCCACATACTTTGAATATAAAATAACTGAGTCCAACAACAGTGAGTCCACATAATTTGAATATAACATAACTGAGTCCAACAACAGTGAGTCCACATACTTTGAATATAACATAACTGAGTCCAACAACAGTGAGTCCACATACTTTGAATATAACATAACTGAGTCCAACAACAGTGAGTCCACATACTTTGAATAAAACATAACTGAGTCCAACAACAGTGAGTCCACATACTTTGAATAAAACATAACTGAGTCCAACAACAGTGAGTCCACATACTTTGAATAAAACATATGTGAGTCCAACAACAGTTACACTATAAACTTTGAATATAACATAACTGAGTCCAACAACAGTGAGTCCACATACTTTGAATATAACATAACTGAGTCCAACAACAGTGAGTCCACATACTTTGAATATAACATAACTGAGTCCAACAACAGTGAGTCCACATACTTTGAATATAACATAACTGAGTCCAACAACAGTGAGTCCACATACTTTGAATAAAACATAACTGAGTCCAACAACAGTGAGTCCACATACTTTGAATAAAACATAACTGAGTCCAACAACAGTGAGTCCACATACTTTGAATAAAACATATGTGAGTCCAACAACAGTTACACTATAAACTTTGAATATAACATAACTGAGTCCAACAACAGTGAGTCCACATACTTTGAATATAACATAACTGAGTCCAACAACAGTGAGTCCACATACTTTGAATATAACATAACTGAGTCCAACAACAGTGAGTCCACATACTTTGAATATAACATAACTGAGTCCAACAACAGTGAGTCCACATACTTTGAATATAACATAACTGAGTCCAACAACAGTGAGTCCACATACTTTGAATATAACATAACTGAGTCCAACAACAGTGAGTCCACATACTTTGAATATAACATAACTGAGTCCAACAACAGAGAGTCCACATACTTTGAATATAACATAACTGAGTCCAACAACAGTGAGTCCACATACTTTGAATATAACATAACTGAGTCCAACAACAGTGAGTCCACATACTTTGAATATAACATAACTGAGTCCAACAACAGTGATTCCACATACTTTGAATATAACATAACTGAGACCAACAACAGTAAGTCCACATACTTTGAATATAACATAACTGAGTCCAACAACAGTGAGTCCACATACTTTGAATATAACATAACTGAGTCCAACAACAGTGAGTCCACATACTTTGAATATAACATAACTGAGTCCAACAACAGTGAGTCCACATACTTTGAATATAACATAACTGAGTCCAACAACAGTGAGTCCACATACTTTGAATATAACATAACTGAGTCCAACAACAGTGAGTCCACATACTTTGAATATAACATAACTGAGTCCAACAACAGTGAGTCCACATAATTTGAATATAACATAACTGAGTCCAAAAACAGTGAGTCCACATACTTTGAATATAACATAACTGAGTCCAACAACAGTGAGTCCACATACTTTGAATATAACATAACTGAGTCCAACAACAGTGAGTCCACATACTTTGAATATAACATAACTGAGTCCAACAACAGTGAGTCCACATACTTTGAATAAAACATAACTGAGTCCAACAACAGTGAGTCCACATACTTTGAATATAACATAACTGAGTCCAACAACAGTGAGTCCACATACTTTGAATATAACATAACTGAGTCCAACAACAGTGAGTCCACATACTTTGAATAAAACATATGTGAGTCCAACAACAGTTACACTATAAACTTTGAATATAACATAACTGAGTCCAACAACAGTGAGTCCACATACTTTGAATATAACATAACTGAGTCCAACAACAGTGAGTCCACATACTTTGAATATAACATAACTGAGTCCAACAACAGTGAGTCCACATACTTTGAATATAACATAACTGAGTCCAACAACAGTGAGTCCACATACTTTGAATATAACATAACTGAGTCCAACAACAGTGAGTCCACATACTTTGAATATAACATAACTGAGTCCAACAACAGTGATTCCACATACTTTGAATATAACATAACTGAGACCAACAACAGTAAGTCCACATACTTTGAATATAACATAACTGAGTCCAACAACAGTGAGTCCACATACTTTGAATATAACATAACTGAGTCCAACAACAGTGAGTCCACATACTTTGAATATAACATAACTGAGTCCAACAACAGTGAGTCCACATACTTTGAATATAACATAACTGAGTCCAACAACAGTGAGTCCACATACTTTGAATATAACATAACTGAGTCCAACAACAGTGAGTCCACATACTTTGAATATAACATAACTGAGTCCAACAACAGTGAGTCCACATACTTTGAATATAACATAACTGAGTCCAACAACAGTGATTCCACATACTTTGAATATAACATAACTGAGTCCAACAACAGTAAGTCCACATACTTTGAATATAACATAACTGAGTCCAACAACAGTGAGTCCACATACTTTGAATATAACATAACTGAGTCCAACAACAGTGAGTCCACATACTTTGAATATAACATAACTGAGTCCAACAACAGTGAGTCCACATACTTTGAATAAAACATAACTGAGTCCAACAACAGTGAGTCCACATACTTTGAATAAAACATATGTGAGTCCAACAACAGTTACACTATAAACTTTGAATATAACATAACTGAGTCCAACAACAGTGAGTCCACATACTTTGAATATAACATAACTGAGTCCAACAACAGTGAGTCCACATACTTTGAATATAACATAACTGAGTCCAACAACAGTGAGTCCACATACTTTGAATATAACATAACTGAGTCCAACAACAGTGAGTCCACATACTTTGAATATAACATAACTGAGTCCAACAACAGTGAGTCCACATACTTTGAATATAACATAACTGAGTCCAACAACAGTGATTCCACATACTTTTAATAAAACATAACTGAGTCCAACAGTGAGTCCACGTACTTTGAATATAACATAACTGAGTCCAACAACAGTAAGTCCACATACTCTGAATTTAACATACGTAAGTCCAAAAACAACGAGTCCACAGACTTTAAAAACGACAACAGTGAGTCAAACAACAGTGACTCCACAAACTTTGAATAAAACATACGTGAGTCCAACAACAGTTATTCGCCATACTTTCAGTACAACATCCATGAGTCCAACAACAGTGATTCCACAGACTCTAAATAAAACATATGAGTCCAACAACAGGTCATTTATCTATAATGTCTATAATGAATGTTTTATGTTCATCCACCCTTTTCTCAGCCATAACCTCATCCCTCTATTATTTCGTTTTTGAATACATTCATCCATTCATTGATGGAGCTGACATTCATCCATCCATCCATCCTGTCTTCCGTACACATCCCTTCTTTCAACGCCCACATTTCAACGATCGATATCCCTTCATTCTCCGTTCATCCATCTATTAGCGCGACATGTTCCCTCCATTTCTCCTCCATCCTCATCCATTCATTCCTCATCTTCCGCCGACGAGTCTCGTTTTTCCGCTGATTCCGTTCTTTCCACGCGGCCGAGGCGAGACGCTGGGGGTGAAACGAGATAAACAAACGTCGTCTCCTGCTCCGGAGCCTTTGAGCAAGAGTTGATGTTGCGATAAACGCAGCTGTTAGTTCTTCTAACGGACTCAGCACAACCGTCACGTTAATAATTCCTCCGCAGATCGCGCCGCTCGCTCCCAGAAAAACGCTCCTGCAGGTCAGCGCGTCGTCAGGATGTCGGTTCGACTCCCGGGGGGAGGTTCATGTCATTTGCGCAGATGTTCCTGGTTCCTGTGAAATCAAAGGAACACCGTCGTGCGGCTCGGAGGAGTTCCGGGGACGGACATCTGTCGGACTCGTGTCCTCGGAGGCCCCGGCGTTTTAATTAAACGCGTTAATGAGCCAGGCAGGAATTTCTCTATCCAGGAACTATCATGAGGAACGTTTTAATGTCGAGGATGTTAATTAAGAATGTGAGTGTTTGAAGAGGCGGAGATGAGGATCAGCTCCTCTCAATAGAAGAGACTCGGTGCATGGGACCTGTCAGACATCAAGACATGTCAACAGTGAGTCCAGAGACTATCAGTGTGTATCTTCTGTCCGCACACTTTGAATATAACATCCGTGAGTCCTACAACAGTGAGTCAACAGACTATCAGTGTGTATCTTCTGTGAGTCCAACAACAGTGAGTCCGCACACTTTGAATATAATATCCATGAGTCCTACAACAGTGAGTCAACAGACTAACAGAGTGTATCATCTGTGAGTCCAACAACAGTGAGTCCATAGACTATCAGTGTGTATCATCTGTGAGTCCAACAACAGTGAGTCCATAGATTAACAGAGTGTATCATCTGTGAGTCCAACAACAGTGAGTCCATAGACTATCAGTGTGTATCATCTGTGAGCCCAACAACAGTGAGTCCATAGTCTTTCAGTGTGTATCGTCTGTGAGTCAAACAGTGAGTCCATAGACTATCAGTGTGTATCATCTGTGAGTCCAACAATAGTGAGTCCATAGACTATCAATGTGTATCGTCTGTGAGTCCAACAACAGTGAGTCCACATACTTAAAATATAACATCCGTGAGTCCTACAACAGTGAGTCAACAAACTAACAGAGTGTATCATCTGTGAGTCCAACAACAGTTTTTCTACAAACTTGGAATACAACATATGTGAGTCCAACATCAGTGAGTCCACAGACTATAAGTGTGTGTCATCTGTGAGTCCAACATCAGTTAGTGGACAGACTATCAGTGTGTATCGTCTGTGAGTCCAACAACAGTGACTCCACATACTTTGAATATAACATCCGTGAGTCCTACAAAGGTGAGTCCACAGACTATCAGTGTGTATCATCTTTGAGTCCAACAACAGTGAGTCCATAGACTATCAGTGTGTATCGTCTGTAAGTCCAACAACAGTGAGTCCACAGACTATCAGTGTGTATCATCTGTGAGTCCAACAACAGTGAGTCCACAGACAATCAGTGTATATCATCTTTGAGTCCAACAACAGTGAGTCCATAGACTTTCAGTGTGTATCGTCTGTGAGTCAAACAACAGTGAGTCCATAAACTATCAGTGTGTATCATCTGTGAGTCCAACAACAATGACTCCACATACTTTGAATATAACATCCGTGAGTCCTACAAAGGTGAGTCCACAGACTAACAGTGTGTATCATCTGTGAGTCCCACAAAATAGACTCTACAAACTTTGAATATAACATGGGACCCCAACAACAGTGAGTCCAACAACCCTAGGATGATAATTAGGAATGTGAGTATTTGAAGAGCCAGAGATGAGGATCAGCTCCTCTCAGTTGAAGAGACTCATGGTGACCTGTCAGACATCAAGTCACTAATGATGCTAACTTGACGTGTCCGGGTCTGTCAGGTCCGGCTGAAGCACCGGAGGCTGCGACTCGGTCCAGGACTCGTGGTGGAGTCTGTCCGTCCAGGGCGCCTGATAATGAGGCGTCCTCAGAGACGCCCGCGGGGGGACCTGGTCCTCTCGTATCAGGGACCCCCCGGCTGGTTGTGGGCGACAGTCGCCCCTGCAGGTGTCACCCGCGGGGGGTTCCTCTGGGCTTCTTTGCAAACTTCTCCAGAGTCTCTCAGGGTCGACCTGGTGGACTCTGACGTGTCCTCGGTCTCGTTCTATTGTTGTCCCCCCAACGAAAGTCAATAATGCAGGGAAGACAAAAGACCTCCTTAGGTTTCGTTCGTGGAACATATTCAGGAGCAGACGCTCACCGTCAGTGAAGCGTGGACGACGCTGCTGAAGGATATCTAGGACTCGTCTTCTGCGGACAGGAGCGAAGACGGACGACGGTTTTGGTCGACACAAATTTGAGTCGCACAGGAATTATGATAATCGACTACGATTCCTTTTCCGCCGAGTACAAGAAAAATCTTTTCATTGCTCAAACTGGCATTTTTTCAAGGAGCTGCTGAGTCGTCGACGATCCTCGAAAATCAATTGTAACGTTTCAACACTTTCAGCCGCAGCAGAAGGAATAGAATAGAATAGAATAGAATATAAGACACTTGTGTGTTGAACTGCTTTTTACCCTCTTGACTCTAACTTTCTTAACTTTCAGCAACACACGAGTAGAGTCAGTGAGTGACACAAATTAAACGATAAACGTTGGACTCTATTGTATCATCAGTGTGTGTGTGTGTGTGTGTTGTTGTGATGTGTGACTCTATTGTATCATCAGTGTGTGTGTGTGTGTGTGTTGTTGTGATGTGTGACTCTATTGTATCATCAGTGTGTGTGTGTGTGTGTGTTGTTGTGATGTGTGACTCTATTGTATCATCAGTGGGTGTTTGTTGTTGTGATGTGTGACTCTATTGTATCATCAGTGTGTGTGTGTGTTGTTTTGATGTTGGACTCTATTGTATCATCAGTGTGTGTGTGTGTGTTGTTTTGATGTGTGACTCTATTGTATCATCAGTGTGTGTGTGTTGTTGTGATG
>NC_141819.1:4173017-4190517 GCF_982586985.1 Callionymus lyra
GTCAGTGCGCCGTCCAGTTCCCACAATGCAACTGTCCGGAGGACGAGCTCAAGGCTATGGAGGCCAGTTTAGTCCAGATCCGGGACTCCTGGAGAGCAGCCAACCAGGACTTTGAGGAGTCAGGTCAGTTCTAAGATCATCTGGTGTTCTAGTGGTCTACTTAAGTGTTATTAACACACACATGCACACGCATGCACACACACACACACACACACACACACACACACACACACACACACACACACACACACACACACACACAACAACCAATTTTTTAAAAGCTCCCAGTGGAGTGTTTTTTGTGTTACATTCTACCTTAAGGTGCCCTTCAAATTAAAAGACTATCGCTTCCTGTGAGGTGACCTTCAAATTAAAAGACTATCACTTCCTGTGAGGTGACCTTCAAATTTAAAGACTACCACTTCCTGTGAGGTGACCTTCAGTCCACTTTCAGGAGAACGTGTTATTATGAATGAATTATCATTTGTCATTGTGTCATCATGGACCATTACCTGTTTTTACTCTTCCTGCTCTCCATGAGTGTGAACATGTGGTCAGTGTATCTCACCTTCAGAATATCGTAGACCTTCTAGGAGGTCCCACTAAAGTGTCAAATCACTACACAGCCATCAGTTCATCTTAAGACTTTAGGGCAGAAAAGAAAAACAGATTCCACATAATCAACAATAGATGATTCAAAACTTAGAAGGCAGAAACCTGGAGCAGAACCAGACCGAGTATAGCGCATGTGTCGAGAAGAAACTGGACTTGTTTGTCCCAAACGTTTGTTCTCCATCCTCGTCGGATTGATGGATGGATGGATGGATGGATGGATGGATGGATGGATGGATGGATGGATGGATGGATGGATGGATGGATGGATGGATGGATGGATGGATGGATGGATGGATGGATGGATGGATGGATGGATGGATGGATGGATGGATGGATGGATGGATGGATGGAGGAATAGAAGGATGGATGGATGGAAAGATTAATGGATGGATAGAGGGATGGATGGATGGATGGATGGATGGATGGATGGATGGATGGATGGATGGATGGATGGATGGATGGATGGATGGATGGATGGATGGATGGATGGATGGATGGATGGATGGATGGATGGATGGATGGATGGATGGATGGATGGATGGATGCCTTTAGCTTAGCTCACATCCTCAGAAAGACTCTTTGATCTCCTGAGGGATCAAGTGTTAAATCCCCCTCGGACACGTAAACAAATCCCACTGTTAAAAACACACACTTATTAAACACGTATGTAAACACGCTCTTATTTAAACACGCATGTAAACACGCTCTTATGTAAACCCGCTCTTATTAAACACGTATGTAAACCCGCTCTTATTAAACACGCATGTAAACACACTCTTATTAAACATGTATGTAAACACGCTCTTATTAAACACGCATGTAAACACGCTCTTATTAAACACGTATGTAAACACGCTCTTATTAAACACGTATGTAAACCCGCTCTTATTAAACACGCATGTAAACACACTCTTATTAAACATGTATGTAAACACGCTCTTATTAAACACGCATGTAAACACGCTCTTATTAAACACGTATGTAAACACGCTCTTATTAAACATGTATGTAAACACGCTCTTTTTAAACACGCATGTAAACACGCTCTTATTAAACACGTATGTAAACATGCTCTTATTAAACACGTATGTAAACACACTCTTATTAAACATGTATGTAAACACGCTCTTATTTAACACGCATGTAAACACGCTCTTATTAAACATGTATGTAAACACGCTCTTTTTAAACACGCATGTAAACACGCTCTTATTAAACACGTATGTAAACATGCTCTTATTAAACACGTATGTAAACACACTCTTATTAAACATGTATGTAAACACGCTGTTATTAAACACGCATGTAAACACGCTCTTATTAAACACGTATGTAAACACGCTCTTATTAAACATGTATGTAAACACGCTCTTTTTAAACACGCATGTAAACACGCTCTTATTAAACACGTATGTAAACATGCTCTTATTAAACACGTATGTAAACACACTCTTATTAAACATGTATGTAAACACGCTCTTATTAAACACGCATGTAAACACGCTCTTATTAAACACGTATGTAAACACGCTCTTATTAAACATGTATGTAAACACGCTCTTTTTAAACACGCATGTAAACACGCTCTTATTAAACACGTATGTAAACACGCTCTTATTAAACACGTATGTAAACACGCTCTTATTAAACATGTATGTAAACACGCTCTTTTTAAAGACGCATGTAAACACGCTCTTATTAAACACGTATGTAAACACACACTTATTTAAACACGCATGTAAACACGCTCTTATTAAACACGTATGTAAACACGCTCTTATTAAACATGTATGTAAACACGCTCTTTTTAAACACGTATGTAAACACGCTCTTATTAAACATGTATGTAAACACGCATGTAAACACGCTCTTATTAAACACGTATGTAAACACACACTTATTTAAACACGCATGTAAACACGCTCCTATTAAACACGTATGTAAACACGCTCTTATTAAACATGTATGTAAACACGCTCTTTTTAAACACGTATGTAAACACGATCTTATTAAACACGTATGTAAACACGCTCTTATTAAACATGTATGTAAACACACACTTATTTAAACACGTATGTAAACACGCTCTTTTTAAACACGTATGTAAACATGCTCTTATTAAACACGTATGTAAACACACACTTATTTAAACACGTATGTAAACACGCTCTTTTTAAACACGTATGTAAACATGCTCTTATTAAACACGTATGTAAACACACACTTATTTAAACACGTATGTAAACACACACTTATTTAAACACGCATGTAAACACGCTCTTATTAAACACGTATGTAAACACGCTCTTATTAAACATGTATGTAAACACGCTCTTTTTAAACACGTATGTAAACACGATCTTATTAAACACGTATGTAAACACGCTCTTATTAAACACGTATGTAAACACACACTTATTTAAACACGTATGTAAACACGCTCTTTTTAAACACGTATGTAAACACGCTCTTATTAAACATGTATGTAAACACGCTCTTTTTAAACACGTATGTAAACACGCTCTTATTAAACATGTATGTAAACACGCATGTAAACACGCTCTTATTAAACACGTATGTAAACACGCTCTTATTAAACACGTATGTAAACACGCTCTTATTAAACATGTATGTAAACACGCTCTTTTTAAACACGCATGTAAACACGCTCTTATTAAACATGTATGTAAACACACACTTATTTAAACACGCATGTAAACACGCTCTTATTAAACACGTATGTAAACACGCTCTTATTAAACACGTATGTAAACACGCTCTTATTAAACATGTATGTAAACACGCTCTTTTTAAACACGTATGTAAACACGATCTTATTAAACACGTATGTAAACACGCTCTTATTAAACATGTATGTAAACACACACTTATTTAAACACGTATGTAAACACGCTCTTTTTAAACACGTATGTAAACACGCTCTTATTAAACACACATGTAAACACGCTCTTACTAGACACATATTTAGACACGCAGCTGCTTGGACTTGCATACGTGAGGTGGATCATGTGACCCAGATGGTGTGACCTGGATCATGAATCTAGAACATCGTGAAGAGGTCCTGGACGATGGACTGCGGCGCCCTCTTCAGACGCCTGAAGGAGCCGTTTGTCATTTCCTGGTCACGGCCGTTTAATCACCTGTTTTTCATTTTCCCCGAAACACATAATTCCATGCGCTCGTCACCGGGGAGGCCGTGGACGCCTAATTGGTTTCTAATCAGCCGCCGCGCTATCAAGTTCACTAATTACAAAACAGCCACTCGCTTCCTCGTCAGCACTTTCATCCTCCATTAATCACCGGAGCGAGCCGGTCCGGGAACTTTTCATCGTGTGAGGAGAGGCATCGTCACGTCCAGGTCACGACCCCGTGTCCCCGGATGGCCGGGACGGCACGAAAACAAGATGGTCTCAGCGTTCATTGCTACATGACTGATGGTGACTCGGTCGATCCGGTGTCACGAGTGTGCGACACGATGTGCGCGGCATGATGTGTGCGACACAGGTGTGCGACACGATGTGCGCGGCATGATGTGTGCGACACGATGTGCGCGGCATGATGTGTGCGACACGATGTGCGCGGCATGATGTGTGCGGCACGGGTGTGCGACACGATGTGCGCGGCATTATGTGTGCGACACGATGTGCGCGGCATGATGTGTGCGACACGGGTGGGCGAAACATTGTGTGCGACACGGGTGTGTGCGGCGCAATGTGTGCGGCGCGATGTGTGCGGCACGATGTGTGCAGCATGGGTGTGCAACACAGGTGGGCGAAACATTGTGTGCGGGACAAGTGTGCGGCACGATGTATGCGGCACGATGTATGCGGCACAGGTGTGCGACACGAGAGTGCGACACGAGAGTGCGACACGATGTGTGCGACACGATGTGTGCGACACGATGTGTGCGACACGGGTGGGCGAAACATTGTGTGCGGGACAAGTGTGTGGCACGATGTATGCGGCATGAGTGTGCAGCCCGATGTGTGCGAAACGATGTGTGCGGCACGGGTGTGCGACATGGGTGGGCGAAACATTGTGTGCGGGACGAGTGTGCGACACGATGTATGTGGCACGAGTGTGCAGCCTGATGTGTGCGGCACGAGTGTGTGCAACACGGGTGTGTGCGGCGCGTTGTGTGCAGCACGGGTGTGCGACACGGGTGGGCGAAACATTGTGTGCGGGACAAGTGTGCGGCACGATGTATGCGGCACAGGTGTGCGACACGAGAGTGCGACACGAGAGTGCGACACGAGAGTGCGACACGATGTGTGAGACAAGGGTGTGCGACACGGGTGGGCGAAACATTGTGTGCGGGACAAGTGTGTGGCACGATGTATGCGGCACAGGTGTGCGGCACGAGAGTGCGACACGAGAGTGCGACACGATGTGTGAGACACGGGTGGGCGAAACAGTGAGTGCTGGACAAGTGTGTGGCACGATGTATGCGAAACGATGTTTGCGGCACGGTCGTGCGGCATGAGAGTGAGACACGGGTGTGTGCGACACGGGTGTGTGCGACACGGGTGTGTGCGACACGGGTGTGTGCGACACGGGTGTGTGCGACACGATGTGTGCGACGCGACGTGTACGAGGCGATGTGTGCGCTGATGACGCTCGTGTTCTTCTTCCAGACGAGTTCCAGAACTTCGTCCGCCGGCTGCCGTCGTTCTACGCCCTCAACTCCTCGGCCATCGTGTACTTCTGGAGGACGGACGCGGCTCTGAGCAGTCGCTACAAACAGCTGGAGCTCGGCGGTCGCACACTTCTCAACAAAGCTCAACGCACCGTCAGACAACTGTTCACGCTGAGCCGGAGGTGCAGGAGTTCACCCAGGACACTCACACTGAGGGAGAGGTGAGACGCACACACACCGCAGACACACACAACTCACATACATTTGTATACACGCAACCGGTTAAAACAAACAACATACACTATCGAAACACACAGGGATGAAAACACACACATTAGACAGACAGACACGCAACAAACACAGACACACCACAGACATAAACAACTCACATACATTCGAAAAAACAAACTAGAAAAAGACACACAAAGTTTACGCGGAAAAGATTAAAACGAACAACATACTCTATAGAAACACACAAGGATAGAAAAACACACCTTAGACACAGATACAGGACAGACACACACAAACACACAGAAGAAACACAGATGATAGGAAAACACACACAACAGGCACATGGCAGTCACACACAAACAGTAGATACACAGAGAAAACTCACAATATGATGACGTCAGACACACAAAGGACACACAAGACACAGAAAGGCCAAACACACACATTAGACAGACGGACACACAACAAACACAGACACACACAACTCAGATACATTTGAAAAACAAACTTGAAAAAGACACACAACTTACACAACGTTTACGCATAAAAGATTAAAACAAACAACATACACTATAGAAACACACAGAATGAAAACACACACCTTAGACACAGATACAGGACAGACACACACAAACTACACCAACACACGGCAGAAACACAGATGACAGGGAAACACACACAACAGGCACATGGCAGTCACACACAAAGGGTAAACACATCGAGAACACACACAATATGCTGACAACAGACACACAAATGACAAACAAGACACAGAAAGGTCAAACACACACATTAGACAGACAGAAACACAACAACTGAGATACATTTGAAAAACAAGCGTGAAAAAGACACAACGTACACAACGTTTAGACAGAAAGGATTAAAACAAACAACATACACTATAGAAACACACAGGGATAGAAACACATGGGATGAAAACACACACAACAGGCGCATGGCAGTCACACACAAATGGTAGACACATCGAGAACACACAGTATGCTGACATCAGACACACAAATGACACACAAGACACAAAAAGGTCAAACACACCCATTAGACAGTCAGTCAAACACATGACGAAAACGCATAAAAAATACACAAATTATACACGAATGAAAATGCTACAAACACACACCAACTAAACCAACACACGAGGTAAATGACAGTCGCACACGACACACCCAAATTAGAAACAAAAATGACACACACACACAAGGACTCACACATCACTCATACAATGGCACACTCACCCATCACCGACTCACAAAAAAGACAAACTGAGGCAGGCAGGCTGTCTGGTGCGTCAGCTGCGTGGTTGTCGGATCAGTGCTGAGTTGTGCGTTTCTGTTTCCGACTCATCTTCATCTAGAGGGAAAGTGTGTGTGTGTGTGTGAAAGAGGTCCAGACATAAATGATGGAAGTGAGTCTTCAGCTTTACTTTCTGGACACAATAACAGTAGAGTCAGTGAAAAGTTGTGTGAAGCTTCCTCTCAGTTGTGCGTCTCTTGTTCCAGACCCTTCAGCTACTGGCCCGGCTACATCCTGTCCATCATGTACTGCAGCGAGAACAGCCTCATCGGGGCGTACCTGGAGGAGACCCGGAGCTGCTCCTGCCCCTACGAGCAGCCGCCCTGCCAGGGCGTGGTGCCGTGCGCGGTGGGCGACGGCGCCTCCTGCGCCTCCTGCTCCTACGAGAACCGTTCCCGCTGCGCCGCCTGCAACCACGGCTACATGCTGAGCCAGGGCGCCTGCCGCCACGAGGTCCCGGACTCCACGGACCACTACATCGGCTTCGAGATGGACCTGCAGGACCAGGAGCTGCGGTACCTGCTGCAGAAGCGCGACGGCCGCCTCGGCGTGCACGGGATCTTCGTGAGCAACGACGTGCGGCTCAACAGCTGGTTCGACCCGTCGTGGAGGAAGCGGATGCTGCTGACCCTGAAGAGCAACAAGTACAAGTCCAACCACGTGCACATGCTGCTGGGCATGTCCCTGCAGATCTGCCTGACCCAGAACAGCACGCTGGAGCCGCTGCTGTCCGTGTACATCAACCCGTTCGGGGGCAGCCACTCTGAGAGCTGGATCATGCCCATCGACCAGAACCAGTACCCGGACTGGGAGAGGACTAAACTAGACCTCCCATACGACTGCTACAACTGGACCCTAAACCTTGGGAGCAAATGGAAGACTTTCTTTGAGACCGTGCACTTTTACCTCCGGAGTCGGATCCGAGGCCCGTCCGGTCCCGGGAACGGGTCGGTTTATTACGAACCGCTGGAGTACCTGGAGCCGGGCGGGAACCTGGGCTACATGAAGATCAACGGCATCCAGGTTTTCGGCTACGGCATGCACTTCGACCCGGACGCCATCCAGGATCTGATCCTGCAGCTGGACTACCCGTACACTCAGGGATCTCAGGACTCGGCTCTGCTGCAGCTGCTGGAGATCCGGGACCGGGTCAACCGGCTGTCGCCGCCGGGAGCTCAGACGCTGGACCTGTTTTCGTGTCTGTTGCGGCACCGCCTCAAACTGTCCAGCGCCGACGTGGCCCGGATCCAGGCGGCGTTGCAGACATTCAGTGCCAAGCAACCGAACTCGCTAGAGTACGAAACCACCAAATTATGTAGCTAGTCCCTGGTGCCGGTGAACATCGGTCCGGACTTAAGCCGGGTTCAGTCTTATCGGTCAGAGATGTGTAACCTTCATTGGAGACGAGCCTGTTTTTTTTTACCGTCCACTTTTCTTTCTTCTCTCCATTTCACCTCTTCTGTCTTCACCTCCTTTTTACGCTGCTTCTGAATGTTTGATTTTCACTCGTTTCAATTCCGAATGTTGATTTTCTTCCATGTGCCGCGACGGTTCTGCGGGTCAAGCTGGTGTGGACTCTCGACTCACGACACTCGTCGCCCGAAGCGTCCCGGCGTCTCTCAATCCGGCGTCATCTTTGTTTCCGTCGCTCGAGAGCTTTTTTCAAATGTTTTGTACAAAGGAAACTGTGGTAGAGTCAGCGAAGCCGATGCGTCCGTTACACGTGATTTTATTTTTATAATTGGCTCGTCGGAGGGTTTGTTGATACACGAAATAAACATTTTTATGTGTGCGCCGTAGCTTCTGCCTCCTTCCTGACAGGACTCTGTCCAAAATTCTGCCATTTTCTTTCAAATAACTAGGTAAGTAAATAAGTTAAGGTTATTATGTTAAGCGCCTTTCTAGACCAGGGTCACAAAGCACTTTTTAAAAGGCCGAGACACACTTGCCAAAAAGTCCCAGAAAACCAGGGAAAAGCACAAATAAGAATGTCTTGAGATGTTTCTTGAAGGAGTCAGTAGATCATCAAACACAGAGATGTTTCTTGAAGGAGTCAGTAGATCATCAAACACAGATGTTTCTTGAAGGAGTCAGTAGATCATCAAACACAGATGTTTCTTGAAGGAGTCAGTAGATCATCAAACACAGATGTTTCTTGAAGGAGTCAGTAGATCATCAAACACAGATGTTTCTTGAAGGAGTCAGTAGATCATCAAACACAGATGTTTCTTGAAGGAGTCAGTAGATCATCAAACACAGATGTTTCTTGAAGGAGTCAGTAGATCATCAAACACAGATGTTTCTTGAAGGAGTCAGTAGATCATCAAACACTGATGTTTCTTGAAGGAGTCAGTAGATCATCAAACACAGATGTTTCTTGAAGGAGTCAGTAGATCATCAAACACTGATGTTTCTTGAAGGAGTCAGTAGATCATCAAACACTGATGTTTCTTGAAGGAGTCAGTAGATCATCAAACACAGATGTTTCTTGAAGGAGTCAGTAGATCATCAAACACAGATGTTTCTTGAAGGAGTCAGTAGATCATCAAACACTGATGTTTCTTGAAGGAGTCAGTAGATCATCAAACACTGATGTTTCTTGAAGGAGTCAGTAGATCATCAAACACAGATGTTTCTTGAAGGAGTCAGTAGATCATCAAACACAGATGTTTCTTGAAGGAGTCAGTAGATCATCAAACACAGATGTTTCTTGAAGGAGTCAGTAGATCATCAAACACAGATGTTTCTTGAAGGAGTCAGTAGATCATCAAACACAGATGTTTCTTGAAGGAGTCAGTAGATCATCAAACACAGATGTTTCTTGAAGGAGTCAGTAGATCATCAAACACAGATGTTTCTTGAAGGAGTCAGTAGATCATCAAACACAGAGATGGTTCCAAAGCTTAGGAGCAACAGTCTGGAAGGATTTCTCTCCTCTGGTCCGGAAGTTCAGGAACCATAAGTAGATTCTGATCCACAGACCTCAGAGCCCGAGCTGGGGTGTAAGTCTGGATCAGATCACTGATGGAAGGTCTGACCATGAATAGATCTGAAAGTAAGAACCAGAATTTTAAAATGATCCTAAAAGAAACTGGCAGCCAGTGAAGAGTTTGAAGGAGAAATGTGAGTTCTTCTACTAGAGCGGCTCAGAATTCTGGCTGCAGAGTTTAGTATGAACTGCAGGCGAGACACATCCTTCTTGTTCAGACACAAAATAAACTCTTACAATAGTGTAAACGACACAAACACATGGATTATAAGATCCAGATCATGTTGTGACAATTACATATATATTCAGTTATTTCCGGGAGGCAACAGTTGTTCTTAAGAAAATGATTTGGGGAAAAGTCCGTACACATCCTGCTGCTGCTTAAACAGAAACTAGAAAAGCACTTAGAAGGCGCAGACCTCTGCCAAGCTGCTCATTACATACATGATTTAGTTAAAATTAATATTTTCATATTCATTTTTTAATCATTTTAAGCATGTAGCAGAAGTAAAAAAAACAAGAATAAAATGGAGGAAGTGAAACTGTGTTGAAACGATCACTACAGGAAATGACAAATCTAATCTATTATAGGGTTATTAGATGTTCTTACTCATTAAGGATTCAGAAAGTTTAACACAAATATGAACTTTACCTTTTCTGCAACTACCAAAATATCATAGAACTCAATAGTTCTGAACGCTGAACTGTGCGGTCCAGGAACAGTAGATGATCGAGGAGAGGAAATACAGATCAAACACATCGAGGTCTTTCAAGTCCACAAGAAAAAAAAGAAATAAAAAATGGAGCCACAACTCCAGAAGTAAAACAATATGTCAAAGCAACTATTAGTACGTTATAAGTAGTAATAACACGATAATTCATCGAGATAAGTGACTGATAATGAGTTTGAAGTCTCTGACGATGCGTTCAAGGACCGAGCCGGGCTTCTCAAAGTGACCTTAACCTGCTGATTAAAGTGGCTTTTGAATGACGTGGGACTCCTTTGGAAAATCACGGTCCAGGTTTTTGTTTTGAAGTACGTGGGACACAACTTGTACCTTCGTCCAGCCAGTGAGGTGATGTTCTGAGGCCCCTCAATTTATTGTCCAAGTTTTCACGAGTGCAGGAACAGCAAAGGGGACTTTTAGTTCAACATCAGATTATCTATTGATATTATTATTTATATAGCTTTGATTTAATAATAATTCACTGTTAAACCAAACAAATCCATTGAACACAAAACCATAATGAAATTCATCAACGACAAACAAAAGAAATTCTATGTAAAATATTAAATGTACACATAATTAAATGCACAAAAGGCTCAATCTATCTCAAACTCTTTGTTCGTAATGACCTCAGATCCGTGTCTCAAATCTCATACCTGTGTACTTAAACGTAGTATTTTTAGCGTCTCAATTCTTAGTATTTAAATTAAGTGCTCCATACACACTAAACTGTCACTAAAACACCCACAAAACTGAGTATGGATCGATGGACACTTTCTACACTAAACAATTCCATCTTAGTGACGTTGACATTGTAAACAGAAGTTACGGTACATATATATATATGTATATATATATATATTATATATATATATATCGCTTTTCAGCAGCAGTATGAGAATGACACGTCTTTGCTGCTTATTCCTGCGAAACATTTCGCCAATATTTCTCATATTTCTTGAAACCGAAAGGTGCTGCCAGCAGGTGGCGATAGTGTTCCTACAGCTGGTTGAAATCATCGTTAAATAGTAGAAGAAGAAGAAGCTGTCGCGTCATTTCATACTATCTGTGGAGGATTAGTTACTAGTTAGTACGTACACTATCCCGATGATACTAACCAGTGCACTAAGAGAAGTGTGCGATTTGAGGCGCGGCACTTGTTTTCCACAGGAATGTCCCCTCTGATTGGATTGGTCGGGGGGTCAAGGGTCAGCTCGTACCTGCAAACCTTCATCTCACCTCCGACAGCAGCAGCGCCGGGATCGAGTTGGCGAGAGATTGGCTGTTTGACGGACGGTCGACACTCTTGTTCCAGAGGCCGGACCGTCTGACAGCTGCAGCTCGTGCTCACCTGAGTTCCTGCTCAGGTGTGCAGTGATGGAACTATTATCTGATTCAAGAATGATGAATAAAAGGATTATCTGCCAGCGTTCTGTGATGAACATGGATGCTGGATGTACAGATCCTGAAAGAAACTGGCAGCCAGTGAAGAGTTTTAAGGATCAGAGAAATGTGAGTTCTTCTACTAGAGCGGCTCAGAATTCTGGCTCAGAATAAATACATTTATTTATACTTTAATTAATACATTTATTTATACATTAATTTAATACATTTATTTATACATTTAATTATACATTTATTAATACATTAATTTACAAGTGTATTAATGCATATATTTATACTTTTATTAATACATTTATTAATACATTTATTTATACATAAGTCATTTATCGTCCTTCATACTTTTCGAAGGGGGTGTATTCATTTTTGCTGAGCATGTATGTTGTCACCATTACAAGGTCATTAGACATCAATTAATCATCGCTCTCGTTAAAGTTGACGTGAGTAAACATTGTAAAGGTTCTCTGGTCAGACTTGTGGACCATCGGCTTCGTAAAGTCTCTTCACATTAGAATAAAGAGGATTCAACCCATTGTCATGTGAACAATTTCAAGTTGTGGTCCATCATAGTTCTGAGGATGGAGTGAGAGGGGGGGTCGGGGCAGCCAAGCAGCATCTCAGCAGGGGTGAGATCAGCAGCTTGTGTTGTTGGTGAACATTGTTGGTGTTCGAACATAACAAGTGGACTTTCAGTGAGAAAGAGTGTGTGTGTGTGTGTGTGTGTGTGTGTGTGTGTGTGTGTGTGTGTGTGTGTGTGTGTGTGTGTGTGTGTGTGTGTGTGTGTGTATGTGTGTGTGTGTGTGTGCACTTAGGCCCAGAATGGGGACTTTGACCAGCTCACACACCAGTTGTTTGAGAACGTCGTTCCCTTTGGTTTGGATACATCTGTGCATGTTAGTGTATATTTGTACAATATATTCATTCAGATGCATCACTAGTACTCTTTAACAGTGAGGTAATGTTTATGCTGTATTTGGTAAATGAAGTCTTGAGATGAAGAACCTTTTCAATGAGTTTCAATTCGGAAGAATGGAAACACAGTGCAACAGGTTGAATATAGATTACTTTCTCCTTAGATAGTGATAAATTGATCTATTACACGTATCACGTAACTATTTTGATTTAATGTGGGCCATGCATTTAGATTTGACTGTTGGTTTTTCATCTTAAGGCTAAAACTGCTGCTGCTATATTTTTTATTTTAATATTTTCTTCAATTTTTACATCAGAAAGAGTTGATTCCTCACAAGATCATGTCAAGTGATGAGGGAATATTGAGTCGTCTACTGAGGCCACAGGTGAAGGACCAGGAGCCTCCAGACACTCCAGCTTTACTTCCGACCACGGTCTCCAGTTCCACTCAGTGTTCTTCGCAATCAAGGTTAGTCTTGGGTTGGATTTTCTGCAATAAGAATCTAAGCTAATAAACCTGGGCCTCGTGTACTGAGGAGTTTTACGCACAAAAAAAACACGCTGACAAATCAGTTACATTAACGATCAATATTGATCATAAATTTAAACACAGTAGTTAACTTATTAAACTTTAATACTGTGACATGTTGAGTCTCTGAACCTGCATGATTCACTGGTCTGGAGAGTCTTTTGTGATTGACAGGTATTCGTGATACAACAGGACAGACGTTTATCACGGTATGTTGGGATCACGACTGACATTGTTGAAGTTTTCAATATATAACTTTGTGACACGTCATCATAGGACAGATGATGCTACTGTAGACCAGTGTTACTCCATCGAACCTCATACTGTAGACCAGTGTTACTCCATCAAACATCATACTGTAGACCAGTGTTACTCCATCAAACATCATACTGTAGACCAGTGTTACTCCATCAAACATCATACTGTAGACCAGTGTTACTCCATCAAACATCATACTGTAGACCAGTGTTACTCCATCGAACCTCATACTGTAGACCAGTGTTACTCCATCAAACCTCATACTGTAGACCAGTGTTACTCCATCAAACCTCATACTGTAGACCAGTGTTACTCCATCAAACCTCATACTGTAGACCAGTGTTACTCCATCAAACATCATACTGTAGACCAGTGTTACTCCATCGAACCTCATACTGTAGACCAGTGTTACTCCATCAAACCTCATACTGTAGACCAGTGTTACTCCATCGAACCTCATACTGTAGACCAGTGTTACTCCATCGAACCTCATACTGTAGACCAGTGTTACTCCATCGAACCTCATACTGTAGACCAGTGTTACTCAATCAAACATCATACTGTAGGCCAGTGTTACTCCATCAAACATCATACTGTAGACCAGTGTTACTCCATCGAACCTCATACTGTAGACCAGTGTTACTCCATCAACATCATACTGTAGACCAGTGTTACTCCATCAAACATCATACTGTAGACCAGTGTTACTCCATCAAACATCATACTGTAGACCAGTGTTACTCCATCAACATCATACTGTAGACCAGTGTTACTCCATCGAACCTCATACTGTAGACCAGTGTTACTCCATCAACATCATACTGTAGACCAGTGTTACTCCATCAAACATCATACTGTAGACCAGTGTTACTCCATCAAACATCATACTGTAGACCAGTGTTACTCCATCGAACCTCATACTGTAGACCAGTGTTACTCCATCAACATCATACTGTAGACCAGTGTTACTCCATCGAACCTCATACTGTAGACCAGTGTTACTCCATCAACATCATACTGTAGACCAGTGTTACTCCATCAAACATCATACTGTAGACCAGTGTTACTCCATCAAACATCATACTGTAGACCAGTGTTACTCCATCAACATCATACTGTAGACCAGTGTTACTCCATCGAACCTTATACTGTAGGCCAGTGTTACTCCATCAAACATCATAATGTAGACCAGTGTTACTCCATCAAACCTCATACTGTAGACCAGTGTTACTCCATCAAACATCATACTGTAGACCAGTGTTACTCCATCAAACATCATACTGTAGACCAGTGTTACTCCATCAAACATCATACTGTAGGCCAGTGTTACTCCATCAAACATCATAATGTAGACCAGTGTTACTCCATCAAACCTCATACTGTAGACCAGTGTTACTCCATCAAACATCATACTGTAGACCAGTGTTACTCCATCAAACATCATACTGTAGGCCAGTGTTACTCCATCAAACATCATACTGTAGGCCAGTGTTACTCCATCGAACATCATACTGTAGACCAGTGTTACTCCATCAAACATCATACTGTAGACCAGTGTTACTCCATCAAACATCATACTGTAGACCAGTGTTACTCCATCAACATCATACTGTAGACCAGTGTTACTCCATCGAACCTCATACTGTAGACCAGTGTTACTCCATCAACATCATACTGTAGACCAGTGTTACTCCATCAAACATCATACTGTAGACCAGTGTTACTCCATCAAACATCATACTGTAGACCAGTGTTACTCCATCGAACATCATACTGTAGACCAGTGTTACTCCATCAAACATCATACTGTAGACCAGTGTTACTCCATCAAACCTCATACTGTAGACCAGTGTTACTCCATCGAACATCATACTGTAGACCAGTGTTACTCCATCAAACATCATACTGTAGACCAGTGTTACTCCATCGAACATCATACTGTAGACCAGTGTTACTCCATCAAACATCATACTGTAGACCAGTGTTACTCCATCAAACATCATACTGTAATCCAGTGTTACTCCAACAAACATCATACTGTAGACCAGTGTTACTCCATCGAACATCATACTGTAGACCAGTGTTAGTCCATCAAACATCATACTGTAGACCAGTGTTACTCCATCGAACATCATACTGTAGACCAGTGTTACTCCATCGAACCTCATACTGTAGACCAGTGTTACTCCATCGAACCTCATACTGTAGACCAGTGTTACTCAATCAAACATCATACTGTAGACCAGTGTTACTCACTTCCGCTTCCGGTGAGCCTTTGATCGGCTGCTTGAAACGTGAGCTCCTGCAATAATTGCCAAAAACAGTCGTTTTAACGACTACTTGTCCGGATATTATGCTCATATCACTTAAGATATGTCTCAAGCATCTCGGATCTATGATCGTGATGCTCTTTTCAACATCAGAGAGTCGATGGAGGACTTCACTCGCGACCGTTACCAACGTCCGGTGAACGTGTTTCCGGCTCCGCTTCTCATCGACTCGGACTCTGTGGAATATCGTTTGATCTCTCGAGTACCGGGCGATTTCCACAAGGGATCGAGTCGGGCTGGAGTACAGGTCAGGATGAGACGCGCAGTTGCGATCGCTCGGAACAACTCTGACGTCATCGAACGTCATCGGTGTTTGATCGACATTCCTCTCACTGTGTGTGACGACACATCAGCGCTGCCGTCTGTCCAGACCTCAACGAAAGGTGGTAAGATTTTTTCATTTCCTCTCTTTAATTCGACTTTTACAACCGAGTTGAACTTCAGTGACAGCTGGTACCCACGTGACCGCTGTTCGCTTCAAAAGATCCCGCTCTGCGCGCCTGTCAGTGACGCGGCGTCGTCAGTGACGTCATCGGTGCTGAATGTGGGACTTCTTAATGTTCGCTCCATTACTAATAAATCCTTTATTCTTAATGATCTTTTCACAAGAGTTAATTTGGATTTATTATGTCTTTCTGAGACTTGGCAGAGAGAGGAAGAGTTTATTCATCTGAACGAACTCTGTCCAGTAGGGAGCGCTGTCCTGGGGAAGCCTCGCCTCTCTGGTCGTGGAGGAGGTCTTGCTAGTGTTTTTAGGGAGAGTTGTTCTTGCAAAGTGATTCAGACACAGGAATTCACTTCTTTTGAGTCTCAGATGATCTTGGTTGGTTCTACAAGACCTTTCTATTGTGTGTCAATCTACCGTCCGCCTGGTCCTGCGGCGATGTTCTTGAAAGACTTTAGTGACTTCTTATCTTCCATTATTCAGATGGAATCTGTTCTTATTCTTGGAGACTTTAATCTTCATGTTGATGACGTCACATCTTGTTCTGCTAAAGAACTTTTAACTTTAACTGAAGCCTTTAATTTTGAGCAACATGTTTCTGAACCCACTCATCAAAAAGGCCACATTTTAGACTTAGTTTTTACTCTTGGCCTGAACATTTCTAATGTATCTGTACATGATGTCCATCTGAGTGATCATTCTCTTGTCTTGTTCAACCTGGACTTCATCCCTGAACCTAAGCCTTTGAAAGTTAGGTCTCAGAGGCGTGTCATCTCAGCCGATACTGCAGACAGTTTTTCTGCTATGTTTGACCGTCTTTCCTTTGATGACTGTCCAGATGTGGACAGTTTGATTCACTGTTTTACTGATCATTGTGTTGAAATACTAGATCAAGTGGCACCTGTTAAATCGAACTTGAAAATTCAGAAAAAACGGTGCCCTTGGACAAATGAAGATCTCCTGAGTCTGAGGAGACTTTGTCGAAAGACTGAGCGTCTCTGGAAGTCTACTAAACTTGAGGTGCACAGACTTCACCTCAGGGATCTGTTGACTTCTTACAATGAGATGGTAGAAACTGCTAGATCTGATTACAT
>NC_141819.1:4398017-4488017 GCF_982586985.1 Callionymus lyra
ATCTGGACCAGAACCCTGCTGTGTGTCTCTGAAGAGTGATCATTCAATGCCTAGATTGATTGACTTCAGAGGAAGTGAAGAGTCTCCAGGTGTGAGGTGAGAGTGAACAAGTGTGAGTCTACCAGGTTCATACACACATTAAACCAGAGAACTTCACTTCACTCACATCACCAGCAGGGGGAGATAAAGACACAATTAAAAACCTCAAACGTTGCTTTCACAGTTGTAGTGCAGAGGTGGACATGTGCAGCAGTGTGAGGACATCTAGTGGTTCAGCTGGTGAATACCAGGATAGAAACAGATGAGAGTTGATCAGAGTTGTGTTTTCATCAGGATCCAGCAGGAGGAACCAGAATATTCTGGACTGTTGTGAGTCTTTGAAGAATAAGACCAAGAAGAATCATTTTTATATTCAAATATTCAAAATTATCAGTTCAGCTTGACAAGATTTAAGTTCTAATGGAGATAAAAGTGGGTTTTAAAAGGAACCTTCTAGTTTACTTATGATCAGAACCTTCAACACAACAAGAGTTTATTTACAGTCTGATTTCATCTCTTCTTCTCAGAGTGGACCATCAGAACTCAGAGCTTCTCATTGGTCAGCAACATCCCTCACAACTGGAAATCAAACGGCTTGTATGTTCATAAACTAGAGGAGGTCCTCATCCTAGGGGTTCCTTCTGTTCATCATCATTCAGCTGAATCCAAGTTAAAGCTTCTGGTCTTTGTGGTTCTTGAGATGATCCACTATCACTCTGACTTTCTTCTCTGTGATTCTGTTCCAGTCACTGGAGAGAAACTTCTACAACTATATGCAGAAGGAGCTGAAGAGAGTCTGGAGGTTTGTGAGTCCAGAGACTCCACAGACTGAGGAGGAAGATCAGAAGTGGAGAAGCATCAGAGAAGAATTCCTGAAGATCACAGTTCATCTCCTGAAGGACATGGAGGAGGAGGATCTGGCCGAGCGTCTGTGGAGCAGTAAGAACATGTGAACAAACATGATGAAGATGAAGAACACTTGCATCAGATCTGAAGATTTTACTCCATTTTCACCTTCTACAATCTTCTGACTCGTGTGACTTATGTCTTCATTCAGGAAGTCTTGCTTCAGAGTGTGGAGGACGACTGAAGAGGAGCCTGCAGAAGAAGTTCCACAGTGTGTCTGAGGGGGTCGCTAAAGCAGGAAACTCTGCTCCTCTGAATGAGATCTTCACTGAGCTCTACATCACTGAGGGGGGCACAGACCAGGTCAACCAGGAGCACGAGGTCCGACAGATCGAAGCAGCCACCAGGAACCAGACCAGACCAGAAACCACCATCAGACAAGAAGACCTCTTTAAAGCCTCACCTGAACGACCAATCAGAACACTGCTGACGAAGGGCGTGGCTGGCATTGGGAAGACCCTCCTGACACAGAAGGTCACTCTGGACTGGGCTGAAGACAAAGCCCACCAGAACTTCCACTTCATCTTTCCTTTCACCTTCAGAGAGCTGAACCTGCTGAAAGAGAAGAAGTTGAGTTTGATGGAACTTGTTCATCTTTTCTTTCCTGAAACCAGAGAATCCAGACTCAGCAGCTTTGAAGGACTCCAGGTTCTGTTCATCTTTGATGGTCTGGACGAGTGTCGACTCCCTCTGGACTTCAACAGTCGGCGCCTGATAGAAGCTACAGAGTCCACCTCAGTAGACGTCCTGCTGACAAACCTCATCAGGGGGGATCTTCTTCCCTCAGCTCGTCTCTGGATCACCACACGACCTGCAGCAGCCAATCAGATCCCTCCTGAGTGTGTGGACATGGTGACAGAGGTCAGAGGGTTCAATGACCTCCAGAAAGAGGAGTACTTCAGGAAGAGGTTCAGAGATGAGGAGCAGACCAGCAGCATCATGTCTCACATCAGGAGGTCACGAAGCATCTACATCATGTGTCACATCCCGATCTTCTGCTGGATCACTGCCACAGTTCTGGACATGTTGAAGAGCACAGAGACAGGACAGCTGCCCAACACCCTGACTGAGATGTTCATCTACTTCCTGGTGGTTCAGATCAAAGTCAAGAAGGTGAAGTTCGACGGAGGATCTGGGACTGACAAAGTTTGGGATCATAAGAGCAAGAAGATGATGAAGTCTTTGGGAAAACTGGCTTTTGAGCATCTGCAGAGAGGAAACTTGATCTTCTATAAGTCAGACCTCACAGAGTGTGACATCAACATCTCAGCAGCTTCAGTTTACTCAGGAGTGTTCACTCAGATCTTCAGAGAGGAGAGAGGACTGTACCAGGACAAGGTGTTCTGCTTCATCCACCTGAGTGTTCAGGAGTTTCTGGCTGCTCTTCACGTCCACCAGACCTTCATCAACTCTGGAGTCAACCTGATGAAATCCAAACTAAAATACAAACCTTCAAGATTGTTGAAAAACAAAAGTCAAACAGAAAGGTTCTACCAGACAGCAATAGATGAAACTCTAAAAAGTCCAAATGGACATCTGGACTTGTTCCTGCGTTTCCTTCTGGGTCTTTCTCTGCAGACCAGCCAGAGTCTCCTTCCAGGTTTGTTGACACAGACAGGAAGTAGCTCCTGGACCAATCACAACACAGCAGAGCTCATCAAGAAGAAGATCAGTGAGGATGTGTCTCCAGAGAGAATCATCAACCTGTTCCACTGTCTGAATGAAGTGAAGGACACTTCTCTGGTGGAGGAGGTACAACAGAAGCTGAGATCAGGAGGTCACTCTGATCAAATGTCTTCTTCTCAATGGTCGGCCCTGGCCTTCATCTTACTGTCCTCAGAGGAACATTTGGATGAGTTTGACCTGAAGAAATACTCATTGACTGGTTCAGAAGAGGTTCTTGAGAGGCTTCTGCCGGTGGTTCAAGCTGCAAACAAAGTTCTGTAAGTTGTTCAAACATTTCTGATGATATGAACTAAACCTGAATGTTTGATTTACTCTTTGATGATTGTTGTGTTTGTCATCGTGTTTAACAAACTGATCCTAATTTAGACAAACCTTCCTCAAATATTCATACAATATGTGATTTTATGATGTAACTAGTTCAGTCTTGTCAAATAGAGAATTGAAAAGTAAAGATGTTAAGTAGTTTATAAAAATATCATCTTAATAAATCATTGTAATGATAAACAAACAAGCGTCAACGTTAAATGAAAATGAATAATAATCAAAAGAACATATTTCAAAGTTGAATGTGGTCAGAATGTGGGACTATCACACTAACAACTGCTTCTCAATGTTTTCTTCGCTTGTTCCCTGAATGAACTTTTGTGTTTGTTCATCTTCAACTGAAGGACATGAAACACACACACTTTGCTGAGTTCATCATTCTGCAGCTGTTGACCAATGAAATACTTGAAGACAGAAAGTCAACCACTGACACGCTTTTATTCTGTAACATTTGCTATTGGTTCATCCTTCTTGGTCAGGGCCCTCTCATCCCTGATGCATTCATTTGATGTGAGACAGAGGATCAGTGATGAAGACATAGATTCTGAAAGACTCAGAGAAACACAACACAAATACATGGACACATGTTTAAAGACTAAGAAGAGTTTTGATTCATGTTTTATGATCAGGAAAAAGGATGTCAGGTCAGCCCGGAATTGAACCCTCAACCTGTTGCCCACTGGTTCAGAAGACATTAGTAGAAACATGTGGCCTCATTAATTATACTGCGTATACACAAATGAATGTGTACACAACATTTATTTATATAAAATAAACTTAAGTTAGCATGTGTGACCTTCACAGCAGCTCTGAGCCTGATTTCTACAAAATCTTCATCTTAAATTCACATGAAGTTTCTTGAATGAAACAAAACCACGAAGGTTACATCAATAAAAATGCAGCTTTATTTAACTTTACTGTTTCATACAAAAGGTCAACTCTTGTCTTTTTCTCAGGAAATGTGTTCTATAAAAATAAATAATAAAATCAAAGGGGTTCGTCTTCATAGTCCTCTTTGTCCGACTGTGTGTATTTAATTTAAAATATTCATGTCAGGTATTACTTTAAGATTCTTTTTAAGCAAAATAAGTTCATAAATGTCACTTCCTGTTGGAGCAGTTGAATCTATTTTCAGCTCATGAACTGAATATTGAAAAACATTTGCTTTGTTTCTTATGCAAGTAGATCAGTGTCATCAGAGAATTGAAGGATTGAATTTAACAATTAATTTTATTAAAATGTTTTATTTTTTTAACCATAGAAATATTTTCTGAATCATTTTATTAAATAATTTGAATATATATTATATATTGGATTTTAAACACTTTCACATTTGTATATTAAATTAAAAAAGCCACTTGTCAAAAATATTGATTCTTTAATTTTTTTCATTTTATTTATTACTAAAATAACAATATTAAACTTTAAATAAACTCTTTCAATTCTTGTCAAATAGAAAATTGAAAAAGTCACTTGTTGATGAAACTCGTCTCTTTCACAGCCTGAACAGTTGTCGACTGTCAGAGAGAAGTTGTTCACTTCTGTCCTCAGTCCTCAGCTCTCCGTCCTCTAGTCTGACTCTACTGGACCTGAGTGACAACAACCTGCAGGATCCAGGAGTGGAGCTGCTGTCTGCTGGACTGAAGAGTCCACACTGTCACCTGGAGACTCTCAGGTCAGAACATCATCTTCTCTCTTCATGTCTGGTCCACAGTTCATCTGGTTTCTTGTCTCTCAGGAGAAATGAAGATAGAAATAAATGTCATGTTTCTAATATCTGGAGAGAAACTAGACGAGTGTCGTCTCAGCTCTTGTTTCCTGGTTGATGAAGCAACTGAGCCAGATTTCCTTGTTCGCAGACGATGTGTTGATAAATGTCACTTCCTGTTGAAGTATTATTTATTTTCAGCTCATGAACTGAATGTTGAAAAACACTTTATTTAATTTAATTTGATTAATCAAGATCAAGTTGATCACATGAAAACATTCACTGAAATACTTGTTCATGTTCCAACAATTCAGCATAAATCAATGATGTCTCACTCACTGGTGACAGTTGCTGAGAGGATATCATTGAATAAACTACTGTCCATCATGGATGATGACAGTCATCCTCTGAACACTGTCATCAGTGAGCAGAGAAGCAGAATGAGTGCACGAATGCTCCTACCCAGGTGCAAAACAAATAGACTCAGGGACTCATTCATCCCTCGGGCTATTAAATTGTACAATTCTGAGTTCGGGGGCAGGAGTGGAGTGAAAGTATCTGGATGTTCTGTTCCATGTTAGTCTCTGTATCTTTGTCTTTGTTGTTTTTCTTTCCTTGACCTATGTTCTTTGTCTTTGTCTTTAGACTTAGATTGTGTCATCTTGTTCTTCCTCTTTATGTTCTTCTTATTTTATTTTTTATGTATTATTTTTTATTGTTTATGAAAAATTGCTGGCTATTGGTAAAAAACAATTTCCCAAAGGAGACCTCCTGAGGGATCAATAAAGTTTTACCTTACCTTACCTTACCTTACCTTACCTAGTTTGTAGGAAAGTCTGTTTTTCTAAAGTAAATATTTAACAACAAACCACAACCTCAACATTGTTGTTACTCCTTCTTCATGTTTGTGTTTCTGTCGTCATGTTCAACATTTCACCCTCATTTATACCAACCTGATGAATATTCAAACAAACATGTGACCATGATCTTATGAAAGTAAATAGTTGATTGTTTTTAAATAAAGAATTGAAAAAGTCACTTGTTGATTAAACTCGTGTCTTTCACAGGCTGAGCGACTGTCAACTGTCAGAGAGAAGTTGTTCACTTCTGTCCTCAGTCCTCAGCTCTCCGTCCTCTAGTCTGACTCTACTGGACCTGAGTGAGAACAAGCTGCAGGATCCAGGAGTGGAGCTGCTGTCTGCTGGACTGAAGAGTCCACACTGTCACCTGGAGACTCTCAGGTCAGAACATCATCTTTTCTACATCATCAAAGCTCAAATGTAAAGTCAGAGGTGGAAACACGAGTCAAAGTCTGTCATCACTTTGTTCTTCAGTGAAGCAGCTCATAGATACATTTGTATGTTTGTGTAGCAGGTAAAGATGTTACGTAGTTTATAAAAATATCATCTTAATAAATCATTGTAATGATAAACAAACAAGCGTCAACTTTAAATGAAAATGAATAATAATCAAAACAACAGTCCTTCATATTCTTTATCCAGTGTTCTCGCGTCATCTGTCTCGTAGAAGACAAAACACTTTAGAGTGGAATCTTGAGGTTTGTCTTTGATTTGTTTTCATTGTTTGTTTTTTCCACCGTTGTTGTCTCTGTTCTTCTCTTATGGTTCATCTGTTGTTCATGAGGTCTACGACTATTTTAACAGTCGACTGGTCACCAAATATTCAACCATTAAGTCGACTAATCGCATCATTCTTACATTTTTCTTCAATTTATCATGAAGTTTCTTTAATGAAACAAAACTACTTTACTTACTTTAAGATTCTTTTGAAGCTAAATATGTTCATAAATGTTCATTGAAGCCAATAAGTTTTGTTTGTCATGTCTTTTACTGAGACTCCAATTCATTCAGCAACAGTCCAAACCAACAGAGTCAAAACAACCATCAACGGAGACTTAAAACATAAACAAAAAAACAGCAGATCTTTGTTCACTTAATAAGTATTTTGTACACGTCAGTATTATTAAAGGAATCATAAATACTTTTGTCTTGTGACAGAGAAAACACTCAGAGTGATGACTTTGACGAACTGAACCACATTAACAAGTCATTTCAAAGTCAATTGTTTACAATAAATGACTGTTTTTACTTGAATTTAATGTTGCAACTGTGTGAATAAAATCATTATAAAATAAAGATAAATAATACAATTATAAATAACTTAATTTCACTGACACGTATAGAAAGTATAGTTTTGTAAAAGCATCAGTTAACAGTCAAATCATATATTTATGATCATTTTAAAGACGTGGTTAAAGTCATCATGTGTGGTGGATGTAAAGAGATCAATGAAAGTTGATGTCATTTGCTGTAAGATTAACTTCAAATGTGAAGAAGATATTTCTGTTTGATTATTGATTCTTTCAGGTAGTAGATCCAGATATTAACATTTTATTTTGTAACATTTAGGAAATCCATGTGTGGTGAGTTGTTTGTTTTTGTACAGTGTAGGCTGCCCTTATCGTGAATGAATGTTCGCTCCATTACTAATAAATCCTTTATTCTTAATGATCTTTTAACAAGAGTTAATTTGGATGTATTATGTCTTTCTGAGACTTGGCAAAGAGAGGAAGAATTTATTCATCTGAACGAACTCTGTCCAGTAGGGAGCGCTGTCCTGGGGAAGCCTCGCCTCTCTGGTCGTGGGGGAGGTCTTGCTACAGTTTTTAGGGAGAGTTGTTCTTGCAAAGTGATTCAGACACAGGAATTCACTTCTTTTGAGTCTTAGATGATCTTAGTTGGTTCTATAAGACCTTTCTATTGTGTGTCAATCAATCTACCGCCCGACTGGTCCTGCGGCGGTGTTCTTGAAAGACTTCAGTGACTTCTTATCTTACATTATTCAAATGGCATCTGTTCTTATTCTTGGAGAATTTAATCTTCATGTTGATGACATTAAATCTTGCTCTGCTAAAGAAATTTAACTTTAACAGAAGGCTTTAATTTTGAGCAACATGTTTCTGAACCCACTCATCGAAAAGGCCACATTTTAGACTTAGTTTTTACTCTTGGCCTGGACATTTCTAATGTATCTGTACATGATGTCCATCTGAGTGATCATTCTCTTGTCTTGTTTAACCTGGACTTCATCCTTGAACCTAAGCCTTTGAAAGTTAGGTCTCAGAGACGTGTCATCTAAGCTGATACTGCAGACAGTTTTTCTACTATGTTTGACTCTCTTTTCTTTGATGACTGCCCAAACTTAGACAGTTTGATTCACTGTTCACTGTTCAAGTGGCACCTGTTAAGTCCAACTTGAAAATTCAGAAAAAAAACGATGCCCTTGGACAAATGAAGATCTCCTGAGTCTGAAGAGACTTTGTCGAAAGACTGAGCGTCTCTGGAAGTCTACTAAACTTGAGGTGCACAGACTTCACCTCAGGGATCTGATGTATTTTTACAATCAGATGGTAGAAACTGCTAGATCTGATTACATCAGAAAACTGGTAGCAGCTAATAAGAAAAACCCCAAAGTTTTGTTTGACACGATTAATTCTCTCGTGTCTCCTGCTCCTCAAATCACGCCTGTCTTCTGTGAAGCTGACAGAAATGCATTGTTGAGATTTTTCATTGACAAAATTAAATTGATCAAAGAGAAAATCTCTCCCCCTTTGTTTGGAACCCCTACTGTCTCTGAGCCCCTCTCCTCCTCTTGGTCTTCCTTCACTGCTGTATCGTTGGGTGATTTTTCGGCACTAGTGAACAAGATGAAACCCTCCTCTTGCTCAGATGACGTCCTTCCTTGTAGGCTTTTTATCAAAGCATTTGATGTAATTGGCCTCTGGGTTACCAATATGGTGAACCTCTCCCTTTCCACAGGGGTTTTTCTCAATGCATTTAAACATGCCATTGTAGAGCCGCTGCTCAAAAAGCCAGGCTTAGACCCAACTGACCTCAGTAATTTCAGGCCTATTTCTAAGCTCCCTTTCTTGTCCAAGATCTTGGAGAAGGTGGTGTCTGAGCAGCTGTCTTTGTTCCTGGATCAGAGCGACATCCATGAGAAGTTTCAGTCTGGCTTCCGTAAACATCACTCTACGGAGACAGCTTTATTGAAAGTATCCAGTGACATCATGATGTCGGCTGACTCGGGTCAATACACTGTTCTGGTTCTCTTGGATCTGTCCTCAGCCTTTGACACAGTAGATCACCAGATCCTGCTGAGAAGACTGAGGGATGAAGTTAGACTGTCTGGGTCTGTGTTAGAATGGTTCTCATCTTACCTTTCTGGTCGCAGTTTTAGTGTATCTGACAATCAAATGAGGTCTGAATCGGCAGATCTGATGTGTGGAGTCACTCAAGGTTCTGTTGTCGGTCCTTTATTGTTTTTGCTGTACTTGATTCCCCTCGGTAAAATCATTCAGAGATTTCCTGATGTTTCTTATCACATTTTTGCTGATGACATGCAGCTCTACTGCTCTGTTGATCCAACTGAGCCCCAGAAGCTGAACAGCTTAGTCAATAGTTTGCTAGAAATCAAACAATGGCTGAGTGAAAACACTCTGCAGCTAAATGTGGACAAAACTGAAACTCTGGTGATTGCTCCTGATTATAAGGTTCCAGGGTTGAGTCAGTACTTGGGTGACTTAGGTCAGTCTGTCAAACTGAGCCTGAGCAACCTGGGTGTTGTATTTGATAAAGACATGTTTCTTGTTCAACACTGTAGAAAACTGACCAGAAACTGTTTCCTTCAACTGAGAAAAATCTCTTAACTTAGGAAAATGTTGTCTGAACATGATTTAGAGCTTGTAATCCATGCGTTTGTGTCAGGTTAATTTTCACATCTTATCAAGAAAGAGGTGTCTCGCCTGCAGTTGATTCAGAACTCTGAAGCGAGAATTCTGACTCGCTCAAGTAGAAGAACTCACATTTCTCCGATCCTTCACTGGCTTCCAGTTTCTTTCAGCATCAACATTAATATTCTGGTTCTTACTTTCAGATCTATTCATGGTCAGGCTCCTCCTTACATCACTGATCTGATCCAGCCTTACACCCCAGCTCGGGCTCTGAGGTCTGTGGATCAGAATCTACTGATGGTTCCACGCACACGTTTCAGGACCAGAGGAGAGAATTCCTTCCAGGCTGATGCTCCTAAGCTTTGGAAAAATCTTCTTCTCTCTTTGTGCTTGATGGATCTACTGACTCCTTTAAGAAACATCTTAAGACGTTTTTATTTGTTCAGGCTTTTCCTTGATTTTCTGGAACTCCTGTTGTGTTATCAGCTTTATCTTGACCTTTAAAGTATATACTTTATTGAATATTGTTTTGTTTTTTTAAGCGCTTTGTGACCCTGGTCTGGAAAAGCGCTATACAAATAAAAATGACTTACTTACTTACTTACTTGTTAACTTGTCATCTTCTTCAGCCACTGGTTACGACTTCTTCACCCTCATTTAGAGGATTAGCGCCCCCACAAAAAGGACAGGAGAGATGAAGTATTGACGTGACAACCAAGTGTGTTGTAAGAAAATATCAATATTTGTGCTCAGGTTATATACGGGTGTGAAAACTAACATGTTGGTAAGAAATGTCTTTCTCCAATGATTTGTGAGGCTCATCTACAACTACTTCACTTCACACTGAACACATGTGTCTCCATTTCTTGTTGAATCCATTGTGCTGATGGTATCTGTGATCATTCTCCTGACATCTGACTGTTGCAACAATCAGTCTCATCAAGTTGATCATGGTTTTCAACATTTTCAAGGTCAAACATTGAGAGAGAAAAGTGTCGATTTCCTACTTTGAATATGACGTGTTGATAAATGTCACTTCCTGTTGGAGCAGTTGAATCTATTTTCAGCTCATGAACTGAATATTGAAAAACATTTGCTTTGTTTCTTATGCAAGTAGATCAGTGTCATCAGAGAATTGAAGGATTTAATTTAAAATTTCATTTTATTTAAATATTTTATTTTTTTTAACCATAGAATTATTTTCAGAATAATTTGATCCAATAATTTAAATATTGAAAGGTTGATTTTTTTTCATTAAATAATGGAATCATTTTTTACACTCAGAGTTAAATATTCCTATTTATAATAATTCACAAATAAATATCCTTGATTCACTTATTTTCCTTATTCAGACTCATATGTCTATTTAAAAAGTATTGAATCTAGAAATTGTATTTTTAAATTATTTTAAATTCGTATTATTCAATTAAATTAATAGAACCCTTGATATACAAATCATTTACTTATTTAATATTCAATAATTCAAAAAACGAATTCAACATTTAAAGGTTGAAACCATTCAATATTGTGATGGCACTGATATACTTCCATAGTTTGTCTTCATCTGGTCCATCAACATCAAATCAACCATAACATGAACACATTCAATCAAACACTTGTTGATGTTCAAAAGTCCAGCATGAATCAATGACGTGTCAATAGTTGGTATCGAAGGTTTGAAAGAAACTTTGACTGAACTATATTAGAGAGGAAGCAGACAACAAACCACAACTGAAGATCTTATCAATGGAAATAGTTAAGATAGTTTAAATAAACTCTTTCAGTTCTTGTCAAATAGAAAATTGAAAAAGTCACTTGTTGATGAAACTCGTCTCTTTCACAGGCTGAGCTGGTGTGGACTGTCAGAGAGAAGTTGTTCACTTCTGTCCTCAGTCCTCAGCTCTCCGTCCTCTAGTCTGACTCTACTGGACCTGAGTGACAACAAGCTGCAGGATCCAGGAGTGGAGCTGCTGTCTGCTGGACTGAAGAGTCCACACTGTCACCTGGAGACTCTCAGGTCAGAACATCATCTTCTCTACATCATCAAAGCTCAAATGTAAAGTCAGAGGTGGAAACACGAGTCAAAGTCTGTCATCACTTTGTTCTTCAGTGAAGCAGCTCATAGATACATTTGTATGTTTGTGTAGCAGGTAAAGATGTTACGTAGTTTATAAAAATATCATCTTAATAAATCATTGTAATGATAAACAAACAAGCGTCAACTTGAAATGAAAATGAATAATAATCAAAACGACATATTTAAAACATGTGGCCTCATTAATTATACTGCGTATACACAAATGAATGTGTACGCAACATTTATTTATATAAAATAAACTTAAGTTAGCATGTGTGACCTTCACAGCAGCTCTGAGCCTGATTTCTACAAAATCTTCATCTTAAATTCACATGAAGTTTCTTGAATGAAACAAAACCACGAAGGTTACATCAATAAAAATGCAGCTTTATTTAACTTTACTGTTTCATACAAAAGGTCAACTCTTGTCTTTTTCTCAGGAAATATGTTCTATAAAAATAAATAATAAAATCAAAGGGGTTCGTCTTCATAATCCTCTTTGTCCGACTGCATGTATTTAATTTAAAATATTCATGTCAGGTATTACTTTAAGATTCTTTTTAAGCAAAATATGTTCATAAATGTCACTTCCTGTTGGAGCAGTTGAATCTATTTTCAGCTCATGAACTGAATATTGAAAAACATTTGCTTTGTTTCTTATGCAAGTAGATCAGTGTCATCAGAGAATTGAAGGATTGAATTTAACATTTAATTTTATTAAAATGTTCTATTTTTTTTAACCATAGAAATATTTTCTGAATCATTTTATTAAATAATTTGAATATATATTATATATTGGATTTTAAACACTTTCACATTTGTATATTAAATTAAAAAAGCCACTTTTTAAAAATATTGAATCTTGATTTTTTTTCATTTTATTTATTACTAAAATAACAATATTAAACTATAAATAAACTCTTTCAATTCTTGTCAAATAGAAAATTGAAAAAGTCACTTGTTGATGAAACTCGTCTCTTTCACAGGCTGAACAGATGTCGACTGTCAGAGAGAAGTTGTTCACTTCTGTCCTCAGTCCTCAGCTCTCCGTCCTCTAGTCTGACTCTACTGGACCTGAGTGACAACAAGCTGCAGGATCCAGGAGTGGAGCTGCTGTCTGCTGGACTGAAGAGTCCACACTGTCACCTGGAGACTCTCAGGTCAGAACATCATCTTCTCTACATCATCAAAGCTCAAATGTAAAGTCAGAGGTGGAAACACGAGTCAAAGTCTGTCATCACTTTGTTCTTCAGTGAAGCAGCTCATAGATACATTTGTATGTTTGTGTAGCAGGTAAAGATGTTACGTAGTTTATAAAAATATCATCTTAATAAATCATTGTAATGATAAACAAACAAGCGTCAACTTTAAATGAAAATGAATAATAATCAAAACGACATATTTAAAACAAGTGGCCTCATTAATTATACTGCGTATACACAAATGAATGTGTACGCAACATTTATTTATAGAAAATAAACTTAAGTTAGCATGTGTGACCTTCACAGCAGCTCTGAGCCTGATTTCTACAAAATCTTCATCTTAAATTCACATGAAGTTTCTTGAATGAAACAAAACCACGAAGGTTACATCAATAAAAATGCAGCTTTATTTAACTTTACTGTTTCATACAAAAGGTCAACTCTTGTCTTTTTCTCAGGAAATGTGTTCTATAAAAATAAATAATAAAATCAAAGGGGTTCGTCTTCATAGTCCTCTTTGTCCGACTGTATGTATTTAATTTAAAATATTCATGTTAGGTATTACTTTAAGATTCTTTTTAAGCAAAATAAGTTCATAAATGTCACTTCCTGTTGGAGCAGTTGAATCTATTTTCAGCTCATGAACTGAATATTGAAAAAAAATTGCTTTGTTTCTTATGCAAGTAGATCAGTGTCATCAGAGAATTGAAGGATTGAATTTAACATTTAATTTTATTAAAATGTTCTATTTTTTTAACCATAGAAATATTTTCTGAATCATTTTATTAAATAATTTGAATATATATTATATTTTGGATTTTAAACACTTTCACATTTGTATATTAAATTAAAAAATATTGAATCTTGATTTTTTTTCATTTTATTTATTACTTAAATAACAATATTAAACTATAAATAAACTCTTTAAATTCTTGTCAAATAGAAAATTGAAAAAGTCACTTGTTGATGAAACTCGTCTCTTTCACAGGCTGATCAGATGTCAACTGTCAGAGAGAAGTTGTTCACTTCTGTCCTCAGTCCTCAGCTCTCCGTCCTCTAGTCTGACTCTACTGGACCTGAGTCACAACAAGCTGCAGGATCCAGGAGTGGAGCTGCTGTCTGCTGGACTGAAGAGTCCACACTGTCACCTGGAGACTCTCAGGTCAGAACATCATCTTCTCTCTTCATGTCTGGTCCACAGTTCATCTGGTTTCTTGTCTCTCAGGAGAAATGAAGATAGAAATAAATGTCATGTTTCTAATATCTGGAGAGAAACTAGACGAGTGTCGTCTCAGCTCTTGTTTCCTGGTTGATGAAGCAACTGAGCCAGATTTCCTTGTTCGCAGACGATGTGTTGATAAATGTCACTTCCTGTTGAAGTATTATTTATTTTCAGCTCATGAACTGAATGTTGAAAAACACTTTATTTCATTTAATTTGATTAATCAAGATCAAGTTGATCACATGAAAACATTCACTGAAATACTTGTTCATGTTCCAACAATTCAGCATAAATCAATGATGTCTCACTAGTTTGTAGGAAAGTCTGTTTTTCTAAAGTAAATATTTAACAACAAACCACAACCTCAACATTGTTGTTACTCCTTCTTCATGTTTGTGTTTCTGTCGTCATGTTCAACATTTCACCCTCATTTATACCAACCTGATAAATATTCAAACAAACATGTGACCATGATCTTATGAAAGTAAATAGTTGATTGTTTTTAAATAAAGAATTGAAAAAGTCACTTGTTGATGAAACTTGTCTCTTTCACAGCCTGATCAACTGTCGACTGTCAGAGAGAAGTTGTTCACTTCTGTCCTCAGTCCTCAGCTCTCCGTCCTCTAGTCTGACTCTACTGGACCTGAGTGACAACGACCTGCAGGATCCAGGAGTGGAGCTGCTGTCTGCTGGACTGAAGAGTCCACACTGTCACCTGGAGACTCTCAGGTCAGAACATCATCTTCTCTTGGTTCTGATAAGTTTCTAAAAGTGTTTCTCCTTCATTTCAGTCTGTCAGGGTGTCAGATCTCAGAGAGAGGTTGTTCTTCTCTGGCCTCAGCTCTGACATTGAACCCATCCCACCTGAGAGAACTGGACCTGAGCGAGAATCATCCAGGAGGACCAGGACTGGAGCTGCTGTCTGCTGGACTGAAGAGTCCAGACTGGAGACTGGAGACTCTCAGGTATGAAAAGAGCAGCAGAACTCACTGACTGAACTCCAAAGATCTTCAGACATTTGATGCTCAGACTCTTCATCTGAACTGAGCACATGAATCCAAACTCTGAGTTCCTCCATGTTCTCCTGCTGGACACCAGTGGAAGCATGAAGGAGACAGTTGAGACTGAGCAGCCTGTTTATAGATCCATCTTTGTTGTCATCAACAGTCATGACTGAGTCGTCCACTGAGAATGAAACAATATTCATGAAACATCTGAATCAAATGAATCTGATCTTCTGACTCTTTCTTCCTCCAGGCAGTGGACCACATTGGTTTGACCTTCATCCATGAATGGTAAGTTTGATTCCATTGATTGACTTCAACATCAAAGCTCATCTGCTGACACAGCAGTTGAAGGTCTTTGTGGACATGGACTTGATGAAGAAGATTCCAGAACAAACGTGCAGATGTTAAAGACTCACAGTTACAGTATCAAGTGAAGCTCTGATTCCAAATCTTCAAGTCCTTCAGCTCAAAACTCTTCAGGAGCTTCAACATCAACATTGTTTCAGTTTGACTGTCAGTGGAGAACAAAGAAATATTTCTGTCAAATATTTGAAATCAGACGTGAGTTTGATCATCAACTCACAATGTTGAGTCACTTTAAACATAATTTCACACATGAATCACTTCATATTGAATCATGTGTTCACTTGAACATCTTCATCACAACTAGACTAGACTCATGTTAGCTACATGCTAGTTTAGCTGCTGACTTCATCTTCAAATCTGACATTCAAGATGATTCTGGGATGTTTCAGTCACATGGTTCTTCTCTCAAGTTCTCAGAAGAATGTTGACAGAACATTGACTCGTCTCAGTTTGGATCAGTATATGATCGTCAAGACAACGTTCTTCCACCATCATCACCTCATGTCTCTTCTTCTCTCAGTCTTCACTCTCACTGGACTCACACACAGCAGCGCCTCCTACTGTCCAACGACAACAGGAACTTGATGGAGGATCAGGATTATCTGGATCATCCTGACAGATTTGAAAAGCTGCGACTGGAGGTGGAGAGGAAGTGAGACTATCAGAGTGACTCTCAGAAGAAACACAAGAAAATATGTTATTAAGTCAAATGTTTCCTAACATACCTGCTGGATTTGTTTCACGTTTGTTTGTGACTTTTATGATCGTTCTCTAGTTAAACCTCTTTTACTCTGAAAGTAAGTGGTTTAATGGTTATTTTTTCAAACTGTACTTCTCAACAGTAGCTAAACATGATCGTGACAGATTGACTTCATCTCATCTGTCGCCTAGAAATGATGTCATCAGAGGAACAGAGCGAGAGAAACATGAATTAAAAAAGATCAACAAATTCAATCCTCTAGTCAAACAGCTTCAAAACATACAGTTCTTTGCACAATATTCTCAAAATCACACTATATTATATTTTATAAACTGATCATTAATGTTATAATCGACAAGTGAATCTACACTTTGACAAATGTATCGTGAGACAATCTTGATCCAGTTTAGAGAGTTTTTCTTCCTTCATTAACTGCAAATGAAAGTGTGTTAAAGTAACAGTTGAATGTATTCAACATTATTTACTCAATCATGTAATAGTAGGTCAAATAAAACTATTACAACAGTTCTGGAATCATGTGATGTTTTAAGTCTTTTGTTGTCTTTTTATGTCACACGTCTGAAGTAATAATTCGAACTCATTTTCTACTCGCCCTCATGTCGACTAAGGGTTGGGATTATTTTCAGAGTGATCTGTTCTTTTTAGAGTTATAGACAAAAATGTTTGTTCATTTTAATGTAGCAACTGGAGCTCAGTGGTCTTCGTCTTCATCTTCGTCCAAAAAGACACTTGAAAACATCCAAATACCTCCAGACTGCTCGTCTGTAACTCTTGGATTGAAGCTCCACATGAGAAGAAATGATCATAAAAACACTTAAATTAATCTATATTTTAAATGTGTTTGTAGTGAAAGATCTCAGTCTCTCAGTGTAAATCTTGCACTTGTTCACTGACACTTTCAATGTGTTTGATGAGGAAACACTAGCTGGAGCTGAGCCTGAGAACTTAAATAAATATATTTAATATTCAAATATTTAATAATAAACACTTGGATTAAACCTCATATCATTTTTAAACGGAGGCGCCACCTACTGAGCATTAAACATGATGACACTGTTAATGAAGCTTCATCTCACCATCACTAGTTTTGGATGACCAGCATGTCAGAGTAAGAAGAACACGCCGTACAACAGTGGTGCTTATTGAAGCCTCTAATATATAACAGGATTGAAAATAATTAGTTTTCCATTTTCACAGCTCCATTATTACAAAAAACAGGTATTTACTTCCTGTGATGTGTTCAAGAGTTGGATTGTAAAACATTGACTGTAATCTACAGTTGCACCACTAGATAGAGCCATTGTCAATAAATAAAACACGAGTCACTATCATCACCTGTCGTGGTTCACTCCATCCCTGCAGCGAGGAAAACTTATCTTAGTCCTTGCAGAATTATTGACAGGACAGTGAATTATCTTAAATCACCACTAGAGGGAGCGATGTTCTCTCAGATTACAATTAGCAGCATTTTAGTCTTTCTTTATCCTTTAACTGACACATCGTCCTTTGTGTTGACATCAGGGGTGTCACACCCTGAAGATGACATGTGTTGGTGAATCATATAGTACTTATATAATAGTTTATTATGTGTTTAATTTCAGCACTTTATATAGACCTGATGTTTTATTTTTTCATTATTTAGAAGAAACAACAGCAACATCCTTTCCTGCTGGAGGAAACTGAAGGCAACACTTGAGACTCAAATACAGCAGAATGTAGTTATAAAAGTGATTCACACGACACAACAATAATCATTAAATGTTGGTTTTTTTTAAAAAATCAAAGTCTCTTGATAATCTTGACAAAATTGCAACATATTCCATACGTTTCAAAGCGAAGGTGCGTCCGTTTCTCTTCCAGATCAGCTGTGCAGAGAAAAGTTGTTCTGGACATGTTAAGTCCTAAATGAAAGCAGCTTTGACTGTACAAAAAAAAAGAAGAAGAAATAAGGACTCGTAGAGAGACTCCACACATGGTGAGACCATAATGTTCAGGGTCGGAGTCTCTCTGCACAACTTCTGGTCTGAGTGATTTGAAACACAGGGGCTCAGTAGCAGAGGTGTGTGTGTTAGTGACATAGTGGGGGGGCAGCACAGAACATATACAATGGACAGGCCAAGCACACAACATGATTCCTTCCTGAGACATTGGTGTGTGTACAGTAACGATGGTCAAGATGATGTGAAGGCGTTTTGGCATCAAGTGTATCACAGGGTGTGAGGTTGCTCTGGATCCTGCATGTTTCTAACACAGGGGACGATGCGTGAGGACAAATATCAGAAGGACCTTCACGATCCCCCGTCCAGAGGGACCACTACAATCTAGTTTTCCCCACCACGACATGACACGGACCCACATAGAGGCTTTTGAGAATCACTTGTATTCAATACAGTGTGTATGTACACCACTCTTCACATGGATCAATATCATGAAGCTGCTACAGGAACGTCCGAGCCCGAGATGTGATCCACCTCAACACTTCCAGACTCCGTCTCTGTCTGCTACATGACCAGAAAGATATGCCCCGACTGGAGTGCTACTTGTTCATACCTACTGTACGTCAAAACAAAAGGGGGGGAACCGTGAACGCCTCATTCTGAACAGCCGGTGATTAGTTAAGTGTCCAGTATTTAGTCGAACACAAAAACTTCCTTCAGTAAAATGTATTTCCTGGAATCACAAACCTATGAACAAAGCACATAAAAGGTTTATTCTTTTCTAAATAAAGTGAAGCCTAAAACTCTTCATAGTTTTGAAGAAATGAGTACAGCTTATAAACACAAAGCAAAGGCTACTTAAAAAACACTTTAATAATGAATCGTCATGAACTCGATTTCTTGAAAAGACCTGTGACCATATCATACAATCATTTGTTTTCCATTCGTCTGGAAGCACAAAACAATACGTGGACAACAACCTGGAATAGACTGTGACACTCGTAGCGACTTTCTTTTTGTGCACATACATGTGAGGACTGGAAATAACTTCTGTTTGCTCTTTGTGTTCATCAGAATAATGTACACGTGACATCAAAGTCAAACATCTTCCTCAATACTCTCGGTGGTACGAAAAGATCCAAACAGTGAAGGGATACAACAGTTTCTCATCTCAGAAAAGGTTTTCAGTCGCCCTCATGTCAAACACCATAGTTCATATCTATATGTATTTATATAACTTTGTCGGCCGTCACTACGCCGATTGTGTGGCTGGACTGCTTTGGTAGAGCTGGGCAGAGCTGCCTCTCCAGGCCTCCAGAGTTCTCCAACATCTCCTGGATGAGAGGAGTTATGGAGCCGGGGATTTCCATCTTGAGGGTGATGACTCGTTCAGCTCCTGCAGACAGAAGGAAACAACAAAACTCTTCCTCGCTTGTCTCTGTGTATCCATCATAATACATGAATACACCTTTTTAAAACTAAAAAATAAACATTTACCCTTGTTTTACACTGGCAAACAAACAACATTCTTTCTATTATGGCTTTTAAGCTTCTAAGGAAGATAAAACTGACCTAAAAAAGTCTTTATCTCTAACAGTAGAGGGAGCCAGAAACAAACATGTTCAGCCTTCTGTAGCGCCCAGCAATATTAGATCTATTGATGTGTCGATGAAGCTTCATGAAGCAGGGTCATATTTTTCACAGATCAGTCCCTCCCGGAGGAGTGGGACCCCCACACTGCACTTCTGAACCGGGTTTATACTTTGGGGTCTCAGCTTACAGAGCAAAGAGTGACATCTAGTGGACTCAGGAAATAAGGACACTGTTTCATGAAGCTTCATCAACACATCACTTTATTAATTTAAAGTAAAAAAAAGATTTTATTTAATGTTTCTTTTGAGAGGATCTCTAGTTTCATTGTTCAGACCGACCCAAACACAAGATGAACCGTGGTTCTATGCTGTTACACCCTCTACAGGCTGTCGCTATGGATTACGTCTCGAGCCTCAGCCTCGTCGCTGAGAAAGATGGACGAACTCGCCAGCAGGGGGCAGTAGGTTGTCTCTGTAGAAGGCCACATTACACACCTGGGATGGGTCGAGCAGCACCGGTCCATCGGCGCATGCATCAGGTTCGGAGAGCGAGTACTCGTAGCGTTGCATTGCTCGGTGCAACTGTGTTAAAAAGGAAGCAGATCTGACATGAAACAGCTCCGTCAAAATAGTTGTTCAATCAGACAGAAAGAAAGAAAAAATGAAATCAGCAAAGAAAAGAAAATATCTGCTTTGTGGGGTTTTTATGAACTTTTTTTCAGCAAATAAGGTATTTCATTTAAGTAACCTATTGATAACATTTAATCTTGTACATTTTGTTTCGTATAATTTAAATGTATTATTATCAGAGGATGCACAATTTAACTCATTTATGAATGTTTATTTTGGATTGATGGAATGATTGACAGTTGTGTTTCTCATGTTCCCGTGATTGAGTGACATGGGGCGGCGAATTGAGTGAGACCAGGACTGTGTCGCAAATTGTTCACTTCTGCACTTACACTTTATATTTTAAGTGCACAAGTGTGTCCCAATTATCAGTGTGCGAAAATCGAGTCCACAATCTGCACTGAATTGGGAAAGTTGAGTGTAGATCGATGGACACTTTCCACCCTCAACGACCTCCATCTTAGTGACGTAGATGAAGCTAAACTGAAGCTAAACTGAAGCTAAACTGAAGCTAAACTGAAGCTAAACTGAAGCTAAACTGAAGCTAAACTGAAGCTACGTCACTGACGACCGTTTTCAGAGCAGATACCGACGTAAATGTCACACAACACAACAACAGTAATAACACAATGAAACACAACTTGTTTCAATTGTATAAAAGTGTTGTCAAGTGTCAGTGATAGTGTTTCAAAGACTGGTTTCAATCAAAATTCAAAAGTAATAGAAGAAGAAGCTGTTGAGTCATTTCCTGTAAGTGTGTAGCAGCAGAGTTTTATTCGAGACAGTACTACCGTGGCCAAATTTGAGCACTGGCCAAGTACATATGTAACCCAGCCGTTTATTTGGTGTTTTATGTTTCAATTATTTTCACTGGAATAATATAATTCAACCCAGTTGTTATTTTTGTGTTTTATTACTTTTCGATGTTTGTATCGCATTAAGACACTGTCGCTTTAAGACGGTCATTGTTTTACTTGTGTTCCACTGATGAGACTCAGGTGTTGAGATGCTTCAGCGGCTCAGAGACTGAGACACGTGTCATCGCTCCTGCATTTCTATTGAAACACTCGCTTGTCACTCCTAGAACTTCACTGTTCTTTGCTGGTTCCTGATTGTCACCGAAGGAGGACGAGTAAACATCTGTTCCACAAAGACTTCCAGGACAAACTAGAGTATTTCAGGATTGATACTCACTCTATGCACTTTTATTTTGCTCGTCAGCACAACAAACAGACAATATTATTTTTCTTTTGAAGACAATACATTTTCCAGCCAAGGAGGCTTGTTTGGTTATTGAATACTTTGTGAAAGTATATTTTGTTTATATTTGTATAATAGTTTAGAGTAGGAGACAATATAATATAAATATTTAATGTCTCTACTGTGTATGTGGTGGATGAATGTTCTTCTGTCCATAATTATTTTATTTACTGGACTGATAGTTCACTGCTATCAACCCTACATTTTCCACATTGGTTACACATACACATCTTAATGTGTACTATAAACCAGTGCACGCAGAGAAGTGTGTGATATGGGACACAGCCCGGCCTTTTAAATGCCGTTTTCAAGAGTTTAGATGGAGGACAACTGACGATCCGATGAGTTTGTGAGCAACCAAAAGGAACGAGAAAAGCTGGATGATGATTTTCTGTCAGCCTGACATTCAGAGATCATCAAAGATCCGGCATTTGAGTTGAGTTGAAGGAGCCGCATATCCAATCCACCTGAGCCAACTGACCACCTCCAAGTCCCCCCCGACATGGAAGCCTCCCCCAAATCCATCAGACACTTGGGTACTTTTTTATTTCATTGGCTTTGCGGAGTGAAGCGGCCCCATCGTATCCGGTCTTAATTAATTAGTCTTATTAATTTTCAATAATGATGGACAAACTGTTCATTATTTCGTGTTTTAGATCGAGTGACAAGTATAGTTTAAATTGAGAGTATTTTTGTTTGTCTTTGTCTTTTATAAGTACGTTTATTTGTGATTGAACTACTTGTGGAACTTTTATTGTTTAATTATTTTACTGAAACTAAATTGGTGAATTCAGGTCCTGCAGACGTTTAGTAGAGCAGGATCTCTACAGATTGTATAAGTTAAAAATAATTGCAGTCGGGTTAAACCTAATACATCATTTCCAACAAAGATGAACCAAAAGTAATAAAATAAATCTGAACCTACATTGCATTCCGTTTACATGTTGCAACCAAGGCTCCAAAAATGCTCTTTTCAGAGGCAGATGTCGGCGTCCCTCACTATAACTTCTTCTGCTGGGGCCCCTTTGTCCAGCACATAATCCAGCTTTAAACACATCACACAATTATTTTGACAATAAAACTTCAAGTGGTTCATTCATCTCCAGCCAATGGGGGGTGAGGAATCAGTAACAGCGCATCAATCCTGGGTCAAGACTGAATAGCTTAAAGAGGCAGTGCGTGATACAAATCACGCTCTTGACTCTCTGGTCCTTACACTCCTGACACGCTTGTCACTCTTGGGGTCCCATCCTCACCTCTCTTCGACCCCCTTCCTGACTCCTGCCTCTTCCCTTCCTGCAACTTGGTGAGAGAAGCTTCCCAGCTTGACCATAGCTTCTCAAGACACAAGCAAGTTGCAACCCAATCTCCTGCAGCCAGCCAAGCAAGCCTGAACCAAGCAACCAAACTGCTCTTCCAGAAAAGACTTGTGACCCCTTGCACCGTGTAAAGATACATCTCTGGACAGTTACGCCAACTCGGTCAAGGGAGATCTTTGCCAGCCTGCAACAAAGGACCAGGACCGGACCCAATTTTTCATATGTTTGTATAATCAATTTAAGAGCCTCTTACTCAGTAAAGAACATTAATCACAACAACACGAAGTGACTTCAGTAAATGAGATTGATTCAAAGTAGTGTTTCATAGTTAATTAATAACTCCAATGAATTAATCATTATCGATATAAATGTAATAGTTTCCACTTTCAGATCTATTCATGGTCAGGCTCCTCCTTACATCACTGATCTGATCCAGCCTTACACCCCAGCTCGGGCTCTGAGGTCTGTGGATCAGAATCTACTGATGGTTTCTGGCACACGGTCCAGGACCAGAGGAGAGAAATCCTTCCAGACTGTTGCTCCTAAGCTTTGAAACGATCTTCCTCTCTCTTTGCACTTGATGGATCTACTGACTTCTTTAAGAAACATCTAAAGATGTTTTTATTTGTTCTGGCTTTTCCTTGATTTTCTGGAACTCCTGTTGTGTTATCAGTTTTATCTTGATCTTTAAAGTATATACTTTATTGAATATTGTTTTGATTGTTTAAGCGCTTTGTGACCCTGGTCTAGAAAAGCGCTATATAAATAAAAAATTACTTACTTACTTACTTACTTTGGACTAAGACTCAAAGGTGGTGCTTCTTTTCTTCAGGTCATGTTTACCTAGAGGCAATTTTAAAGTTAAATCTACCAGAAATGAGTTGTTCTGAAAATAAAAGTTTGTCTAAGGCAGGGGTCGGCAACCTTTACCACTCAAAGAGCCATTTTGACACGTTTCACAAATTAAAGAAAACAATGGGAGCCACAAAACTCTTTTGAAATTTAAAATGAAATAACACTGCATATACATTTTTTTTTGCTTTATGCTATGTATAAACAAACTATTATGGGTTAAATTTATGAAATCAATGAACGACTGAAGAGAAATTGAAATACAATTTCTGCATGCAACAAAACGTTTTTTACTCCGAAAAAGACGTCGTGTTGAAGGTTAAGTAAAATACTATTTAAGTCCTCCTTGTAGTAATGAAAAAACAAAACGCCAAACTTAAATGATCCACTGGCAGAGAACCAAAAATGCCGTCCTCTCTCTCTGTGCCGTCATCCTTCTACTGGCGCCGTGCCGTCAGCTGCCAACCTGAATAATAAAATGTCTATTTCACTGAACAATTAAAAAATGTGAATATTTGCCAAATTATAGGAAATTAAATCATTTATCATACTTGGTCAATGTTATTTCTGCTCCTGAACCGCAGCGCATAGCGTCTCCACATCAGGGCTGTATGACCTTTATCTTCACACAGGATTGTAGGCTCTCATCTGTGAGGCGTGTGCGATGTTTGTTTTTAATAAAGTTCATGTTGGAGAACACCTGCTCACATACAAATGTGGATCCAAAGATCGACAGGACTCCAAGTGCATACTTTTTCATGTCCACATAAAAGTCGGGGATAGCGTTCCAAGTTTCGAACACAAGTTTGTCTGGTTTGGGGAGGTTTTCAATATCACACCATTTGTGATTCTGAGCAAGAACGGCCTTCTGGCGTGAAACATCTTCAAGGTCCGCTGTCAGGCGCTTTAACTTGGACACCCACATGTCTTTGTTGGCTATGTCAGCCAGTTCCATTTCAAGATCAGGTGGACTCACACCTGGAAAGGCTGTCATATTCAACAGGGATGGATCGAGGCTGAGGGGAGTGACAGGGAAGGATAATGTGTTTTTTCCTCTGAACTCACTGAATCATTTCCCAAACGATGTTTGCATTGCAATGACTGCAGAATGTAAATACTCTAAATTCACAATGTGAGCTTTTTTGAACTCACTCAAACTGGGGAAGTGTGACAGTGTACCTTTCTGTAAATCTCTGGCAAGCACTGTCAACTTGCGCTCGAAAGCCAAAACCTCCTCCAACATGCACAGGGCTGTGTGTCCTTTCCCATGAAGAGCTGTGTTTAGCGTGTTCAGGTGCGCTGTCATGTCTACCATGAAGTGTAGCTTTTCCAGCCACTCTGGCTGTTCCAACACAGGATATGTGAGCCCTTTGCTGCCCAGAAATGTTTTCACCTCTTCCAGACACGCGGCAAAGCGTTTCAGCTCCTCGCCTCTAGACAGCCACCGGACTTTGTTGTGCAACAGGAGATCAGAATATGTGCTTTCCAGCTCGTCCAGCAACGAACGAAACTGACGGTGATTTAAACCTTTCGCCATTATTTTATTGACAATCTGAATGACAACATTCATTACGTCTGTGCATTCCGGAGGAAATGTTTGAGCACACAGTGCCTCTTGGTGCAGGACGCAGTGAAAAGTCAGCAACTTTCTGTCCAGCAACTTCTGCAGTAAAGCCACAAAGCCCTTGTGCGCTCCTGTCATACTCTGTGCCCCGTCTGTAGCCACTGACACCAGGTGGGCGGTGTTTATTCCTTTGGCTCTTAAACAATTCAAGACAGCCTCACAGACGTCCTCCCCCCGTGTTTGGCCTTTTAGTGGTATCAACTCAATCATTTCTTCCTGTGGCCCAGCAGAGTTTACATACCGGCAGAACAGCGCTATTTGTTCAATATCACCTCTGTCTTTGGATTCATCACAGGCAATTGAGTAGGCAACAGCTGAATTGATGTCTTTAATGTACTGTCTGGTGATGTCTTCTGCCATTTGTATGGTTCTGTCTTTGACAGTTTTTGCAGAGAGGGGCATATCCTTGATTTTCTGTACAATTTCACTCTTGTTTTTAAAGTCTGTGAATAGATGTTCTGAAATCTTAATGAAAGATTATTTTAAATATCTCCATCTGCAAACGGCTTCCCCTGCCTTACTATTTCCTGAGCTGCAACAAAACAAGCATATGTACTTATATTTGCAGACTTCATCCACTTCTTGAATTGATTTTTGCTCAAATCACCTTCCGTGTCAGTTCAGAAACAGCTTTTTTTCTCTCATTTCCATCCGGATATTTTTGAGCAAATGCTGCGTGTTTATTTTGTAAATTGGCGACATTTGACTTTTTGTTGTTAGCGAGTTTCTCATTGCATATTAAGCACACAAGTAAACCAGTCTCGTCAGCAGTGAAAGCAAATGCATCTGCCCACGCAGCATTGAATGTTCTGTTTTCTTCAGACACTTTTCTTTTCTTTGAATTCTCCATAGTAAGCCTACCTGGGGTGGAAAAGTTAAAGTAACCAGACACTGGAGGGTGTCGCACATTGGAGGTTGTGACGTGTATCAAGAGCGACAAAAATATGTTAACACATTTTATAAGATCGCCATAATAATCTTAATAGAATTACATTTTGAAAATGAATGAACTAAAATCAAATACATTTGAATTAAATACTCATTCATTATTTTCAACTGCTGAGCCGCATCAGAGTGATCAAAGAGCCGCATGCTGCTCTGGAGCCGCGGGTTGCCGACCCCTGGTCTAAGGGCTATAATCTACTACAGAAGATTGGACAGAGATGTTTGGCCATGACTTCACTGTATCTGTTGTTTGATATCATTTGTATAAGGCAGATATTATTAAACATGACACCTATTTTCAGCATTTTCCAGTACAGGCAGATGGAACCAGCTGTGGAATTTTCATGATTATGGTAGAATGTTGCAATTTCCTCATTAAATGTTTTCTATTCAATAACCAAATGACTGTTCATCAAATCCGTAGTATGCCTTCTCCATCTGTACCAAGAGTGAATTTATTTTCACTGGAGTAAGTTGTCTATACTGAAGTTACAGCTAACTCAACTAATGTCACGACCATCTATATAACCATTTTTTTTATTAAAAAGAATGATATTCCCTCCATCAGGAGGTGGTCGTGCTGAAGGCTCATGGAAAGATTTTCAATTGAGGGGTAAGAAAATTTCAATACAAGAAATTGATCACACATATAACAAAATATTGTATGAAAATAACAGTATTAGTACCGTAGTAGTACCAGAAATGTTGTCTCTCATGTATTACAAAATGTAGTAACAACTATCAAGGCCTACATGGAGAGCGACATAATCAGGTAACAGGGATTGTGTACAGTAGTATATAATGATATATATAAGTATATAGGATACAATAAACTATTTATTTACGTTTTGTTTTCCACACGCTTGTTTAATTCAACTCTTAAAAACAGTCTTCTCTGAGGCTATAATCTCAGTGATCCAAAAGGAAGGAAAAGACAAATAAATTATGGAAATTATAGACTGATATCTGCACTAAATATAGATTATTAAATATTTACATCCATTATTAAAAAAAAAAAGATGGAAAAATAATGTCAACTCTGATTAAAACGGACCAAACTGGCTTCATCTCAGGACGTGTAGCCCGAGATAATATTCGACGAACACTCAATAGTCAACTCTGCACAAAACAATAAAAGGTTCATTTGGAATGGAAAAAAGCAGAGAATAAAATACACAACAATAAAATTACCCAAATAAAAAGGTGAGATGGAACACTTCTCTTCAGGAAAAAGAAGTAAAAAACCTAAACTGGGTGTCATATGATGATGAATTCAAACCAAACCAACACGATATGAGATTCAAAGACTGGGAAAACAAAGGAATAACAGCAACTTGTACAATAACTAAAAAGGGTTTAATGAGTTTCCAGGAGCTAAAACACGATCTGGACTAGTTAAAGATGATTTCTTTCGATACTTGCAAATAAGAGACTACTATGTAAAGCAGATACAAAGCACGAGGACCCAGGAGGACTGCTTGAATGGATCTACAATACATACAGAGGAACACAATTCAGAGATATTAGCGCCATATATAAATGTTTGAGAACAACTCTGCTTATATCAAATCAAAATGGAAGAGGGAAACGGGAGCTGAAGTACTGAGTTCAACAACATCTATGATCTGGAGGAAATTTGGTTGGAAAAATATAACGTGTTATTTTATAACTCTGAGAATGAAAAGTAAATTTGACGAATCAGGTGATACATGTTGGAGGATGTATGGAGAGAAGGGTGTCCATCATGATCACATTTTTGGCAATGTACAACAATAACTATATTCTGGGAGAATGTAAATAGAACAATTGGAACCATTCTTGTCTATTCTGTGCCAAACACTTTAAAAAAACGATGTACCTGGGAAATATAAACAATGTGTTATGTCATGTAATGTGTATCTAATGTGAATAATGTTGGTTGCATGTAAAAAAGCCACAACGAGAAACTGGTGCAAAGCAGAAGCTCCTGATTTGCATCAATGGATGAACATTATGAGGGAAATACGACTCATGGAGCAATTGACCTTGAAACTCAGACTGAAAGAAACTGTGTGGACCCGGCGATTGAAAAAATTGGACTTCATTTGACACTATCACTCCTAAATGACTTTTGGATTTGAATGATGGACATTTGAAACCTGTATGTTTTATTTTGTCTAGTTTATTTATTTGTGTGTTTGTTTGTTTTCATATTTGTTTTATGTGTTTGGAGATTTAAATTCTGTAAAGTGTGGAGAAACTTAATAAAAAGGAAAGTATTAAAAGAATAAAAGTAAGAAAACTGACCCTTGAGGTACACCACAGGAGACACTGGCTGTAGAACTTGAGGTGTATCCCATGGCGACCGCAAAGGTTCTGTTTAATAGGGAGGAAGAAAACCAGCTCAGTGCAGTTTCTCTGATGCCAACCCAAGAGTTAAGACGATCTATTAAAATATTGTGGTCAACAGTGTCGAAGTTTGCAATAAAATCTCAAATAATGAAAATCACGCTTTCCTCTTTATCAGCAGCTAAAAACAAGTCATTAGTGACTTTTAAAAGTTCAGTCTCTGTACTGTGACCGGATCTTAAACCTGATTGAAATCTTTCAAATAAATTACATGAAGACATAAAATATTAAATTTGGAGGGACACCACCTTTTCTAAGACTTTGGCTAAAAACAGGAGTTTAGAAATTGATCTAAAATGAGTAAAAACTGGTCCAGGCTGGGTTTCTTCAAACGAGGTTGGACCACAGCATGTTTAAAGGAACTGAGGAAAAGAGAGCTGAATAAAATGTGTAAAACTGTGTTAAAAACATCCTTTAAAATTTTTCGTGGGAATGACACTGAGAGCACATGAAGTGCTTTTCATCTTGGATAAAGTCTTTGCCAAAACCGGGAGGTTCAGGATTAAAGCTGTTAAAAAGCAGGAGTAAAATGCTCTGTGAAGGAGGATGTTGAGTGAGGGTTAAAAACATGTGAGCGAGTGAGTCGGAGGAGTTCGGGGGATGGAGTAACCAGGTCCATTGTTAATAGAACAGCTTTATGGTCCGACACTCAGATATCCTTCAGTGACACTTTGGATGGGTTGAGGCCAGTGTGTATAAAACCATGTGTGTTGGTTTATCAATAATCGGTGATAAATTAAAAGAGTCGATTGTGTCAATAAAATGGATGAGTCCTGAGTCTTGAGCAGGTTCTGACTCTGACCTTGAAGCGCCGAAGAGTCGACGGTGTTTGACGTGTCCATGACTAGCATGTAGCCGGGAGTCGTGATGTCCAAATGAAACAGTTTCAAGTAAGAACCAATTAAAACTGCAATATGAACAGTCAAAAGTGACGATAAAGGTGGATATAAAACTAGTAAAAGCCAGTAAAATCAATGTTGACACTGAAGTGCTGATATACATATGTGTGTAATGGATACAAGTGTGTTTGCATGCAATTGTTCTGTGTGCAGTCATTTGCAAAAAGTGTGAAGCTGACATTGTGCTTATAGTTGTGTTAATCTGGGCTGGAGTTTTACTCCTCGAGTATAAGGTTTTTATAATTGTGTATGACTTTTGATTTTAGTGTTCATGCAATACAAAAAACTGTAACATAGTTACTATGGGTGCAACACCTTTACAAGTGTGACCAGCAGACTTCAGCTTTCCTGACTCCAAAAGTTGCCTTGTTAGTGGAAAGTGAGGCCTTTTACAGACGAGGCCTACTGCCCCCTGCTGTGTGGAGCTCATCTTTTTTTCTCGTTGTACTAGTTGCAATGACAATAAATGACTAAATGGAAAGAATAATTTGTAGAACCATGGTTATGAAGATAAAGGGGTTCATGTTGTTTTTGGACAAAGAAACTAGAGATCCTCAGAAATTATATATTTTTATACTTTTAAATCCCTGCAGGAGAGAAATGAAAGCACGTACAGTCAATAAAATCTTGACAATGAACCAGAACACAAGGCTTGGTAACAGTCTAACAAGAAAGACCGGTTTCATGAGTCACGTACTTTTATTTCAGTCTAACCCTTTATACCAGCGTCAGAAGGAGTTGATCAGTGTCTTGTTCCATCAGTTCTGGTCAGAAGAAGCTGAATTCTGCTCCAACATGGACCTGAGACCAAAGAGGAGGAGGAGGAGGAGAAGAGGAAAGCTGCAGACAGGTCAGTGACTCTCTGACTCTCACACAAGTCAGCAGTTGATGAAATGAAATGAATCACAACGAGACGATCCATGTTGATGTTTTTAAACAACTGCAGCTCAATCTACAAATGATGACGCAGAAAATCTGAATCTCACCACAATCAAACAACTGTGTGTGTGTGTGTTTGTATACTGTACGTGTGAGTATTTTTTTATGTTTGTACATGTGAGTATTTGTTTTGTATCTACATTTGCGTCTGTGCTTTAATGTTTGTGTGTTTGTGTGTGTGTGTGTGTGTGTGCTTGGGTGTGTTTGTGTGTGTGTTTGTGTGCGTGCATATTTGTTTAACTTCCTGATGAGGCTTTTTCAACCACTGTGTCTAACTTGTCTATAAATATTCTTTATCAGTAAATAATACACTATTATTGTGTGTCTGTGCTGTTGTAGTGACTGTGAGTGTGATCATGTGAGTGTGTATTGTTAATATAGACCAGAAGTACCTTATAGTCGGTCACAAGCTACCGGTCGAGCCGTGACATAATATAATATGAAATAAGAAAATAGAAGAAAAGCAATCAGTGAAATAACCATTCATGTGACATGAACATCAGCCAATCAGAGCTCTCTTCTCTTTCAGTGTGAGTGCAGCAAATTTCATATTTATCAGGAATAGTAATGGCATTAAACTTGACTTCCTGACAGGTTTGAAGGTGTTCTATGTACATATTTACTGCTCAGATCCATGTTTATCAGAGACACATAATATCAATATTGATTATAAATAAACACATGTTTTTAGATACATGAGTGGAAATTAAATTATTCGTAAACTTAAAAATATGTTTCGTTGTTATAAGTTGTTTTCCAGGCATTTAACGCAATTTGTAAAAAACGAGAAGCAATTATAAGTAAGAAAATGTTATTTGTAAAGCGCCTTTCTAGACCAGGGCCACAAAGCGCTTTGACAATCAAAAACAATAGTTAAAATATATACTTTAAAAGATCAAGACACGTAAGAAAAACACAGGAGTCCCAGAAAATCAGGGAAATGCACAAATAAGAATGATTTAAGATGTTTGTTGAAGGAGTCAGTAGATCATCAAACACAGATGTTTCTTGAAGGAGTCAGTAGATCATCAAACACAGATGTTTCTTGAAGGAGTCAGTAGATCATCAAACACAGATGTTTCTTGAAGGAGTCAGTAGATCATCAAACACAGATGTTTCTTGAAGGAGTCAGTAGATCATCAAACACAGATGTTTCTTGAAGGAGTCAGTAGATCATCAAACACAGAGATCGTTCCAAAGTTTAGGAGCAAAATAACCTGAGTTCCAGTTTTGTCCACATGTAGCTGAAAAGTGTTTTCACTCATTAGTTGATTTCTAGCAAACAATTGACTAAGTTCAGCCTCTGGGGCTCAGTTGGATCAAAAGAGCAGTAGAGCTGGATGTCATCAGCAAAAATGTGGTAAGAAACATCAGGAAATCTCTGAATGACCAGGGGAATCAAGTACAGTAAAAAATAATAAAGGACCCAAAACAGAACCTTGAGGGACTCCACACAACAGATGATTCAGACCTTGTTTGATTGGCAGATACACTGAAACTGCCCAGAAAGGTATGATGAGAACCATTCTAACACAGACCCAGACAGTCTTCATCCCTCAGTCTTCTCAACAGGATCTGGTGATCTACTGTGTCAAAGGCTCAGGACAGATCCAAGAGAACCAGAACAGTGTATTGACCCGAGTCAGCCGACATCATGATGTCACTGGACACTTTCAATAAAGCTGTCTCCGTAGAGTGATGTTTACGGAAGCCAGACTGAAACTTCTCATGGATGTCGCTCTGATCCAGGAACAAAGACAGCTGCTCAGACACCACCTTCTCCAAGATCTTGGACAAGAAAGGGAGCTTAGAAATAGGCCTGAAATTACTGAGGTCAGTTTGGTCTAAGCCTGGTTTTTTGAGTAAAGGCTCCACAATTTAAATGCATTGGGGAAACCCCCTGTGGAAAGGGGGAGCTTTACTATTTTGGAAACCCAGGGGCCAATTACATGAACAACTTTAATAAAGAGCCTACAAGGAAGGACGTCGGACGAGCAAAAGAAGGGTTTCATCTTGTTCACCGGTGCCATGCTACAACAGTACTGTTCATAAAACAAAAAAAACAAAACAAAAAAAAACACAATCAAGAGAAAAGATACTATAAAAAACATAGGGGGGAACTAACAAAAAGAAAAGAATATCCAGCAGTGAAAATATTATTATCTGGATCAGTCCAGAACATTTCATCAACATCACAGGCGATATCTTCAATAACAAGACCATGAGGGAAGAAGCCGTCCATGTCGAATCCATCCTTGAATATGGCGTTGATTAGGTTACAGACCTCCTCTGTAGAAATCCTCAGAAAATATCTATATTTTTTCTTTTAATTCCCTGCAGGAGAGAAATGAAAGCACGTACAGTAAATAAAATCTTGACAATGAACCAGAACACAAGGCTTGGTAACAGTCTAACAAGAAAGACCAGTTTCATGAGTCACATACTTTTATTTCAGTCCAACGCTTTATACCAGCGTCAGAAGGAGTTGATCAGTGTCTTGTTTGGTTAGTTCTGGTCAGAAGACCAGTGACTAATTTGTCTATAAATATTCTTTATTAGCAAATAATATACCATTACCTCGTGTAAAATAATTATCTTTATTTATTAAGACAACATGATCGATTTATATTGAGTTGTTTTCCAGGCATTTCACGCAATTAGGAAACAACGATTAGGAATTATAAGATTGTTTTTATAACATAACAAACACAGTGGGATCCTTCAAGTCTTCTCTACGAGAGTCACAGACGTTCTTGTGAAACAACATCACGTCAGTCAGTTATATCAAAGTGAAGCTGCAGAATGAAAGCAGCTAAAGCCGGTTTCCTTCATGTGATCACGTGATCGGAGCTATATCCTTAAAAACACACTTGTATAAATACACCATCACATAATAACTACATGCAAAGAAAACACTTTCATTTTAAAAACATAGTAAGAATAAGTGCATGTGTTGCGCACGTGAGCCACATCATCATCATCATCATCATCATCTTCATTATCATCATCATCATCTTCCTCATCATCTTCATCATCATCATCTTCATTATCATCATCATCCTCATCCTCATCCTCATCCTCATCCTCTTCATCATCATCATCATCATCTTCATTATCATCATCATCATCTTCATCATCATCATCTTCATCATCATCATCATCTTCATCATCATCATCTTCATTATCATCATCATCATCTTCATTATCTGGATCATCATCATCATCATCATCATCACTACAGTTCTTTAAGTTTCTGATTTACAACAAGCCAGCAGTGTAAGAGCCTGTAATGACACGTCTGTAGGGGGCGCACTGAAAAAAAAACTGCAATGCTGTGTCTCAAATCGCATACTTCTCTTAGTATACTAGAAGTTAGTATGCATCAGGATAGTGTACTAACTGGTATGCAAATTCTCCACTGATAGTATGTCTCACCTGCTGGCAGCACATTTTGCAAGTTTGGAAAAAGAAATAAAGAAAAAATATGAGAATCGAAATATTGGCGAGATATTTAAGCTGGTATCAGCACCGAAGACGTGTCATCCTTCTACTGCTGCTGAAAATGCACCTGTAAGTATATATATATATGTTGCGGCTTCCAAACACAAACTTTTCGCCGCTGAGAGTATGAGGTTGGGTCCTCAGGTACGTAGATTTATGACGCGCTTTGGTTTCCTTGTGATAACAGATACGCTGAGATCCAGATATGCTTTTGGTGCATTTATTGTTATACAAACAGCACAGTGTAGCGTGTAGCGTGCAGCGCTTTCCAAAGTCTTTCTGATAGGACGGCGAGTATCCGTTGATGCACTGCTGATCACACTTGGGGGTGTCCGTCTCGCCCTGGCAGGGAGGTCGTGTTCCTTTGACGTGGTGTTCGCATGGAGCAATGGTGTAGCTTGTAGCGTGTAGCGTTGAAGCCTGTAGCGTGTAGCGTTGAAGCCTGTAGCGTTGAAGCCTGTAGCGTTGAAGCCTGTAGCGTTGAAGCCTGTAGCGTTGAAGCCTGTAGCGGTCAACAAAAATTACGGCTACTTCCAACCTTGACTCTCTCTCTCTCTCATCTGCGTCACCTGTGAGTGCCACCTTTACACACACACCTCCGCACGCACACACGCCTACTCCCATGTGAACCGCCCCCTCTGCAACACACACACACTCAAACACACCGTGCAGCACATCTTCAGCCTGTATGTCTCTTACACACCAGCCCCTAATTATTAGGACTCACATAATAATTCACATTTCAAACACAATAGGAGAAATAATAAATCATATCAATTTCAACGAAAATGCAAAAAATGTCTTAATAAATTGCTCAAGTCCATGAAAAGTCATTATACCAAATATTCCTTCTTCTGGTCGTCATGACCAATTAGTGCAAAGTCCAGCACAAGTAATAAAGACAAAAACAAAAACAAAACACAAAGTCCATATAGAGGTCAGCAATGTCCTCATGCTGCCTCCTCCTTCTCCAGCAACAAACACACCTTGGATATGGGTCTGTCCAAACAATTTGTTCTCGTCTTAATCCGAATTTGACGCACAAATCCCTTGCGATCCGGAAAAGTTTGCAAGACACGTCCCATAATCCAAGAATTACGAGGTGCAGTACTGTCCATAAGCAAAATTAGATCTCCTGCGACAAGGTTTCTCTGGACTCCAGTCCATCTCTGTCGCTCCTGTAACAGAGGCAGGTACTCCTTTGTCCAGCGCTTCCAGAACAGATCTGATTACTGTGCCACTTGGTCAAACAGAATCCCCCTTTAGCGCACAGAGACATGAGCTCATGACAGAGGGTCAGTGCTTCCTCCTCTGTTGCAACTGCCACCAAACAATCATCCACATCAAAGCAGTGCCGGACCTTGTCCACTGTCTCCACCTTATGCTCATGTCCAAAATCCTCTGCACATTTCTTGAGGGCAAAGTTGGCGCAGCTAGGGGAGGATGTAGCTCCCAAAAGATGTACCTTCATCCTGTATTCACATGGTGCTTGGTTCAAGTCTCCTTGTGACCACCAGAGGAATCGCAGCAGATCAGTATCATCTGGGGGCACTTGCACCTGGTGAAACATAGCTTCTATGTCAGCCATGATGACGACAGGTTCCCTCCTGAACCTGGTCACAACTCCAATCAGTGAGCTGGTTAGATCGGGCCCTTGCAACAGCTCTTCATTTGGAGATTGTCCTTTGTAACTGGCACCACAATCAAAAACAACTCTGAGTTTTCTCTTTGTCGGGTGGTAGAAACCATGGTGCGGTATGTAACAGACCTTGCCATCACTTCTTTCCAGCTCTGCATCAGGAACCCTTTCAGCATAGCCTTTACCAAGCAGATCATTAATAAAGGTGTTATACTCCTTGTAAAACACTGGATCCCTCTGGAGCCTCCTCTTCAGATGGTTTTGACGCTGTTCCACCACTTTCCTGTTATTTGGCATGCAGACGTTTGAATTTTTCAAAGGCAGGGCAACCTGGTAATGCCCATTGACCCGTTTGGCTGACTTTGTGACCATGTCCATGAACCTCAGGTCTTCCCTGGACAGACCCACTTGTTCCTCCACACACAGCAGATTCTGGAAAGTCCATTTTAAATTGCTGTTGCCACAGTTCATCCAAATTTACAATGGACACACGGTTCACCGTTACTGGCTGGTCACAGTAATTGGCCTCTCCACCGTTTCCTGTCAGTGGTCCATTTACCGTCCAGCCCAGCACCGTCCTTATAGCGTAGGGTCCATTGTGCTCACTGCGGATGACTTCCAGCGGTTCCATGGCTCGTGGAACATTCGTTCCAATCAGCAACTCAATTCCAGCCTCAATCTGTGGTAAGGAGATGTGTCTTAAATATGGCCACCTTGTCAGATCCTTATTTGTGGGTATGTTTGCTTTGTGGACTGGCATTGACAACTGAGTGTACGCTTTTGGCAACTCAATGAAGCTGTCATCTTCAAGTGCTGCCACCTCCAGCTCTGGCACAATGTAGCTACTGACCACCTTCTCCTGCCCCATGGTCCTGAGAAGAATGTTGGCTCTCTTCCCAGACAAATTGAGCTTCTGCTTCAGACTCTCAGTACAAAACACTGCAGTACTTCCCGGGTCCAAAAAGGCGTATGTGAGAATGACTTTATTGCCCTTCTTCGCCTTCACTTGGATCGGCACGATAGGAAGCTTGCAATCTGTCTCACCAGCCCCTGTAAGCCCACTGGAAACCAAAGTGTCGTCCACTGTAACCTGGATGCTTCTCTCAGCCGGTTCTGTTGTTGCCACACTATCCTTATGGAGCACAGTTGGATGTCTTAGGCCACACTTCGAGCAGGAAATCTTCCTTTGGCAATTTTTGCTTATGTGTCCTATACACAGGCAGCGAAAACAAGCACCATTTTCCTTCAGGAAGTCAATTTTCTCCTTGTGTGCCATTTTTTCCAACCGAGCACACACATCCAATGTGTGTCCTCCAGTGCAGCAGGGACAGATCTTCCTGGCTGGTGGTTTTATGTTTGTAGCTTTATTCACAGGTTGAGCTGTTCTCTCCACATGATTCACTGTGGTAGCGAAGCTGGTTCCTCTGATGCTGGTGCGAGGGGGTGGTTTGTGTTTCATTTGTTTAGTTGTCATAACAGTGTCCTGAATGTTTCCAAACACAGGGTCTGTCAAGATTTTTACTTGTTTTTCAACAAAATTGGTAATGTCCACAAACCTTGCTCTCCTATTGTACCTTTCCTGCAGGTCACATGCGTCGCACCTCCAGCGGTCTCGGAGTTTGTACGGCTGTTTTTTGATGATTTCCACCATGTTTGTGGGTGTGTCCAGATCATTTAAATACTGCACATCCTCCAAAGCGTTGCAGCATCCACGCAGAAAGAGGCCGTACTCCTGAAGGGCTTTCCCATCTTCTGTTTTAATAGTGGGCCATGACAAAGCTCTCTCCATGTATGCGGCTGCCACCTTTTGCTCATTGCCATAGTGTTCTTTCAATAGAGCCTTCGCCTTCACATATCCTCTGCTCGACTCCATGTGCTGACAGCTCCTCACTAGTCCCTTTGCATGGCCTTTGGTGTATTGTTCAAGGAAGTAGAGTCTGTCACAGTTGTTACTGGTGTTTCGCTCAACTCCATTTTTAAATGCTTTAATAAACGAATGGTATTTGAGTGGGTTACCATCGAAAATGGGAATTTCCCTTTTTGGGAGTGCTGAGAGGCATTGTTGTTGCATCAAGAGTGTTGAAATTTCATTTTGTTTTCTCATTATGTCCAGCACACTGTCGTTTTGTGATGCATCAGTTTGTGTGACATTAGTCACAGGATCTTCAGGAATTGTAAGATAACGTTGGAGCATGTAAGAAGGATCTGGGAGATGTTTTATGTCAGGTAAGTGAGTGACTTTAGGCGTCACAACTGTCTGTGTGGTTTCAATTGCATTGGGTTTTAGTTGTTGTTTTGAGCATGTCTTTTCATAGTATGAGTTCATCCCTTCTGAAACCTTTGACTTTGATTTACTGCCGACACTGCTTTGTGATTTTATAACACTTAGTTTTGCCATTTCCTCAGCGATTTCATTCTCCAGTAAAAGCTGTTCTCTTCTTTTGCGTAACTTTAACTCCTCTTCATCCAATGCATGTTTTTCCTTTAATGCCTTTTGTCTTGTTGCCAAAATTGCAAGATTTGTTTCCGTTTTTAAGCGAGCAGATGAGCGTGAAGCTAAAGATGAGGAATGATGTGAGCGCGATTTCTTGGTTGCATTTGAGATGCTGTCACAGGGCTGTAGTTCATCCTGAGGATCTTGTTCAGTGGTAACAGGTACTGGAGGGTCAGCAACAGACAAATTCTTGCTTTTTTCGACAGGAATTTGTACTGCATAATTGATTTCCTTTGTTGGTTGCTCAGAAGTATTTGTATGTAGTGGTAATTCATTTGAGTTTTCATGCGGATTTTCCTTTATCCATTTTTCCACACGTTCCTTGAATGCATCACTGTAATCCATAATGCTAGAAAACCACTCTTTTTGTTTTTTATGTTCATCATCGGGAAGAAGTTGCAATACTTCGTTGTGCAGGTCAGTGGCCTTTTTACACAGTGCATTCAAGTTATTCAGTTGTGATGGGATTTCAGTTACATTTTCTTTTGATTTCATGTGCGCTTTAATTTGCGGAATAAGCTCTTTGATTTTATTAACGGCACTTTTGCGCTCATTCTGCAACCGTTCGATTTTATTTTCCATAGCTTTGGCCGTCAGTTTTTAGTTTTAGTTGTTTAGTTTAGTTTTTAGTAATTTCCCTCTTTTCACGTTCCATGTTTGAACATTCAGCATCGGCGTTTATTTGACTCATTTCCGTTGGATTGTATTTTTGTATGTAGCAAAACAATCATATTTCATTCAAGAGCGTATTCAAATCCATCCATAGCATTTTAATTCATTGACAGAGCAGATTCGATCCAAGAATTTCAACAATGAGTAGGTCTTGAGACAACATCAGCCGCCACATTCCACAAAGTCCTGACGTCACAATCCAATAAAGCACAGAGAATATGCGCCACCATCATTGCGCCAATGCAACCAGCGTAACATCCATTTAATACATTGTCCTCACTTGACACAATGCATTCCAATTGAAGCGGATTCCTTAATCCACAAACATTAACAGGTTCAGGCCTACCTGTTCCCAGGTGAATGGATGGCGTGGTGTGGCACTTATCTCAGGCTGGTCGGTGCGTGACGACTTGGTTCTTTGATGCGGCTTGATGATTTTCATTCTACGCCATTTTTTGTTGACAAATGTTGCGGCTTCCAAACACAAACTTTTCGCCGCTGAGAGTATGAGGTTGGGTCCTCAGGTACGTAGATTTATGACGCGCTTTGGTTTCCTTGTGATAACAGATACGCTGAGATCCAGATATGCTTTTGGTGCATTTATTGTTATACAAACAGCACAGTGTAGCGTGTAGCGTGCAGCGCTTTCCAAAGTCTTTCTGATAGGACGGCGAGTATCCGTTGATGCACTGCTGACCACACTTGGGGGTGTCCGTCTCGCCCTGGCAGGGAGGTCGTGTTCCTTTGACGTGGTGTTCGCATGGAGCAATGGTGTAGCTTGTAGCGTGTAGCGTTGTAGCCTGTAGCGTGTAGCGTTGAAGCCTGTAGCGTTGAAGCCTGTAGCGGTCAACAAAAATTACGGCTACTTCCAACCTTGACTCTCTCTCTCTCTCATCTGCGTCACCTGTGAGTGCCCACCTTTACACACACACCTCCGCACGCACACACGCCTACTCCCATGTGAACCGCCCCCTCTGCAACACACACACACTCAAACACACCGTGCAGCACATCTTCAGCCTGTATGTCTCTTACAATATATATAAATTATATATGACGTAACTTCTGTTTAAAACGTCATTAAGATGGAGCCGTTTAGGGTGGTTAGTGTTCATCGAACCATACTCAGCTTTGTGGGCGTTTTAGTGACAATTTAGTGTGCATGGAGCAGTAAATTTCGCATACTAAGAATTGAGACGCACTTACGCACTAAAAATACTAACTTTGAGTACGCAAGTATGCGATTTGAGACACAAGAAAGGAGAAGACTGGAGCTCCAAGCAGCCTATTGTTCTCCTTCAATAATTGCAGGCAGGTGGAGCTGATGAGATGGTCTGGTCCCTCAGGTGAGTGCCGACAGGAGGGGTTGAAGAAAAGGGCTGGACTTTCTTTAGGAAGATTTGCTCTAATGGCTCAAAAACAAGGACCAGAAAGCCTGAGATCTCATTGTGGAAAGAGATTTTACCGAGTAGAGAAGCTGCTAATGCTGGATAGTGGACGCCTCATTTCATAGTTCCATCTGCGTCTGTGGATAGAAGATACCTCCGCTCCATCTAACCCTGCCTGTAGAGGGCGCAGAACGTGTGAAGTAAATTCTGGTTCCCTCTAATGAAAACAAGACATTATGAAACTATTTAGTTCAGTTCAGTTTATTTTTTAAAAGGACAATGTTCAGTTACATTAAAAAGATGCTGCACCAGATTTAGCACAATGATAGTTTCCATCTGTAGTCCTCAACAAAGATGCAGACAGTTTAAATAATACATCACAGACAAATAAAGCAGAAACACAATAATATTGTTCATAGTTTTTACACTATGAAGCGAGAACAACTTTTGATGTTGACAAGAATGTCATGAGTGTGTTTGTGTGAAGGTGAAGACTCTGCTGAGACTCATGGTGAGGACAGAGACTCCTTTAAATACCCTCAGTGTGAGGAGCACGATGAACAGACCAGCACTCAGAGGTGAGACAAGGACCTCCAAGATTGTCCTCCATGTCTTCATTCTCACTCATTCTACTTCTGTGTTCAAGATCAAAGCAGCAGCAAGAACCTGCTGGACCTGGACCAAGATCTGGACCAGAACCCAGCTGTGTGTCTCTGAAGAGTGATGCTTCAATGGGGAAATGGTTCAATTTCAGAAAAAGTAAAGAGTCTCCAGGTGTGAGGTGAGTGTGTACAAGTGTGAGTCTACCAAGGTTGCCGACTGAGCCCTGTCATGAAAGTGTTTGTAAACAAGTCACCCAACAGGTATTGTTCATATATAAGGCGCAGTGTCGTTTTTAAAAACAATAAAAGGCTTTAAAGTGAGCCTTATAGTGCGGAAAATACTTGATTAATTAACATTACAAAATAGGCTTCCTCTAGTTTTTTTTATTTTTGTTTATCAATCAATATTCTCACATAATTGACACCAGGTAGTTTATTCTGAAGAATGTACTACCTTAGAATTGTTAAGATTTGTTAGACTACTTTATTATTAACTTACAGAGTAGAAAGTTGTTGAGGCTTGTTATGTGTCTTTCTGGAATTCCAAATTTGCATTAAAGTCAGTTAAAAGTGTGGAGTTAAAAACACTCGACTCCAATTGTGCCACAACTTCACATAGCAGTGTCTTCTTTTTTGAGGCTGCAGACCCTAAACTTATGTGAGCACATAATACCTCCTGGACAACTGGGTGAGCAAACCGAGCGCACCTCCACAAACTGAACCAAAGCCTGGCTTGTATACATGCATTTATCTGAAGCTTTTCACAAGAGAATGATCACAAATAACGATCTCCTCAACAACACTGAACACAAATAAATAAGTGAATGGATGGCAAGTTTGCTGCTGTAGCAACAACACAATAAATAAATAACAGTTATAAACATCAACACCGAGGCTTAATCCCTGAACTCCTGCTTTAAAGCTGTTGGTTCTAGTCATGATCCATTCAGGCTAGTGACGCCACTGGAGCATGAACTTGAACTAATATCGGGAGCTTCGTAAACACAGACATTTCTTTCACGCTTCATCACTGCTACCGTAATGTTCTGTCATTACGCGCACTACAAATCTAGCGTCTGATGGTTTGACTCGGATAGTTTTTTGTTTTTTTTCAAGATTTCTTTATTGAATTTTCAAAGTAAAGAAAAACACCACAAATAAAGAAGGAAAAGAAAAATAAAAGATACAGACTAAACAACAAAAGCTCAGACTAAAGTTCAGTTGACATTTCTCTTCTTTCAAGGAAGTGAAATAAACAAAAAATGTAATAAATATGTCCAGCTTGTTCTTTCTAAAGAAACATGTTCTTTCGTAAAAAGTCAATCCCTTGATCCATTATTAGCACCTCCATGTCTTCATTCTCACTCATTCTACTTCTGTGTTCAAGATCAAAGCAGCAGCAAGAACCTGCTGGACCTGGACCAAGATCTGGACCAGAACCCTGCTGTGTGTCTCTGAAGAGTGATCATTCAATGGGGAAATGGTTCAATTTCAGAAAAAGTAAAGAGTCTCCAGGTGTGAGGTGAGTGTGTACAAGTGTGAGTCTACCAAGGTTGCCGACTGAGCCCTGTAATGAAAGTGTTTGTAAACAAGTCACCCAACAGGTAATGTTCATATATAAGGCGCAGTGTCGTTTTTAAAAACAATTAAAGGCTTTAAAGTGAGCCTTATATTGCAGAAAATACTTGATTAATTAACATTACAAAATAGGCTACCTGTAGTTTTTTTTATTTTTGTTTATCAATCAATATTCTCACATTATAGACACCAGGTAGTTTATTCTGAAGAATGTACTACCTTAGAATTGTTAAGATTTGTTAGAATACTGTATTATTAACTTACAGAGTAGAAAGTTGCTGAGGCTTGTTACATGAATTTCTGGAATTCCAAATTTGCATTAAAGTCAGTTAAAAGTGTGGAGTTAAAAACACTCGACTCCAATTGTGCCACAACTTCACATAGCAGTGTCTTCTTTTTTGAGGCTGCAGACCCTAAACTTATGTGAGCACATAATACCTCCTGGACAACTGGGTGAGCAAACCGAGCGCACCTCCACAAACTGAACCAAAGCCTGGCTTGTATACATGCATTTATCTGAAGCTTTTCACAAGAGAATGATCACAAATAACGATCTCCTCAACAACACTGAACACAAATAAATAAGTGAATGGATGGCAAGTTTGCTGCTGTAGCAACAACACAATAAATAAATAACAGTTATAAACATCAACACCGAGGCTCAATCCCTGAACTCCTGCTTTAAAGCTGTTGGTTCTAGTCATGATCCATTCAGGCTAGTGACGCCACTGGAGCATCAACTTGAACTAATATCAGGAGCTTCGTAAACACAGACATTTCTTTCACGCTTCATCACTGCTACCGTAATGTTCTGTCATTACGCGCACTACAAATCTAGCGTAAAGAAAAGCACCACAAATAAAGAAGGAAGAGAAAAACAAAAGATACAGACTAAACAACAAAAGCTCAGACTAAAGTTCAGTTGACATTTCTCTTCTTTCGAGGAAGTCAAATAAACTCAAAATGTAATAAATATGTCCAGCTTGTTCTTTCTAAAAAAAAAACATGTTCTTTCGTAAAAAGTCAATCCCTTGATCCATTTTTAGCACCTCCATGTCTTCATTCTCACTCATTCTACTTCTGTGTTCAAGATCAAAGCAGCAGCAAGAACCTGCTGGACCTGGACCAAGATCTGGACCAGAACCCTGCTGTGTGTCTCTGAAGAGTGATCATTCAATGTGGAGAGGGATTGACTTCAGAGGAAGTGAAGAGTCTCCAGGTGTGAGGTGAGAGTGAACAAGTGTGAGTCTACCAGGTTCATACACACATTAAACCAGAGAACTTCACTTCACTCACATCACCAGCAGGGGGAGATAAAGACACAATTAAAAACCTCAAACGTTGCTTTCACAGTTGTAGTGCAGAGGTGGACATGTGCAGCAGTGTGAGGACATCTAGTGGTTCAGCTGGTGAATACCAGGATAGAAACAGATGAGAGTTGATCAGAGTTGTGTTTTCATCAGGATCCAGCAGGAGGAACCAGAATATTCTGGACTGTTGTGAGACTTTGAAGAATAAGACCAAGAAGAATCATTTTTATCAAAATTATATGTAAGATTTAAGTTCTAATGGAGATGTATGTGGGTTTTAAAAGGAACCTTCTAGTTTACTTTTGATCAGAACCTTCAACACATCAAGAGTTTATTTACAGTTTGATTTCATCTCTTCTTCTCAGAGTGGACCATCAGAACTCAGAGCTTCTCATTGGTCAGCAACATCCCTCACAACTGGAAATCAAACGGCTGGTATGTTCATAAACTAGAGGAGGTCCTCATCCTAGAGGTTCCTTCTGTTCATCATCCTTCAGCTGAATCCAAGTTAAAGCTTCTGGTCTTTGTGGTTCTTGAGATGATCCACTATCACTCTGACTTTCTTCTCTGTGATTCTGTTCCAGTCACTGGAGAGAAACTTCTACAACTATATGCAGAAGGAGCTGAAGAGAGTCTGGAGGTTTGTGAGTCCAGAGACTCCACAGACTGAGGAGGAAGATGAGAAGTGGAGAAGCATCAGAGAAGAATTCCTGAAGATCACAGTTCATCTCCTGAAGGACATGGAGGAGGAGGATCTGGCCGAGCGTCTGTGGAGCAGTAAGAACATGTGAACAAACATGATGAAGATGAAGAACACTTGCATCAGATCTGAAGATTTTACTCCATTTTCACCTCAATCTTCTGACTCGTTCGACTTATGTCTTCATTCAGGAAGTGTTGCTTCGGAGTGTGGAGGACGACTGAAGAGGAGCCTGAAGAAGAAGTTCCACAGTGTGTCTGAGGGGGTCGCTAAAGCAGGAAACTCTGCTCCTCTGAATGAGATCTTCACTGAGCTCTACATCACTGAGGGGGGCACAGACCAGGTCAACCAGGAGCACGAGGTCCGACAGATCGAAGCAGCCACCAGGAACCAGACCAGACCAGAAACCACCATCAGACAAGAAGACCTCTTTAAAGCCTCACCTGAACGACCAATCAGAACACTGCTGACGAAGGGCGTGGCTGGCATTGGGAAGACCCTCCTGACACAGAAGGTCACTCTGGACTGGGCTGAAGACAAAGCCCACCAGAACTTCCACTTCATCTTTCCTTTCACCTTCAGAGAGCTGAACCTGCTGAAAGAGAAGAAGTTGAGTTTGATGGAACTTGTTCATATTTTCTTTCCTGAAACCAGAGAATCCAGACTCAGCAGCTTTGAAGGACTCCAGGTTCTGTTCATCTTTGATGGTCTGGACGAGTGTCGACTCCCTCTGGACTTCCTCAACAGTTGGCGCCTGATAGAAGCTACAGAGTCCACCTCAGTAGACGTCCTGCTGACAAACCTCATCAGGGGGGATCTTCTTCCCTCAGCTCGTCTCTGGATCACCACACGACCTGCAGCAGCCAATCAGATCCCTCCTGAGTGTGTGGACATGGTGACAGAGGTCAGAGGGTTCAATGACCTCCAGAAGGAGGAGTACTTCAGGAAGAGGTTCAGAGATGAGGAGCAGACCAGCAGCATCATGTCTCACATCAGGAGGTCACGAAGCATCTACATCATGTGTCACATCCCGATCTTCTGCTGGATCACTGCCACAGTTCTGGACATGTTGAAGAGCACAGAGACAGGACAGCTGCCCAACACCCTGACTGAGATGTACGTCTACTTCCTGGTGGTTCAGATCAAAGTCAAGAAGCTGAAGTTCGACGGAGGATCTGGGACTGACACAGTTTGGGATCCTGAGAGCAAGAAGATGATAAAGTCTCTGGGAAAACTGGCTTTTGAGCATCTGCAGAGAGGAAACTTGATCTTCTATAAGTCAGACCTCACAGAGTGTGACATTAACATCTCAGCAGCTTCAGTTTACTCAGGAGTGTTCACTCAGATCTTCAGAGAGGAGAGAGGACTGTACCAGGACAAGGTGTTCTGCTTCATCCACCTGAGTGTTCAGGAGTTTCTGGCTGCTCTTCACGTCCACCAGACCTTCATCAACTCTGGAGTCAACCTGCTGGAATCAAAACCAACATCCAAACTGACAGAAATCGACAAAAGTCAAACAGAAAGGTTCTACCAGACAGCAATAGATGAAACTCTGAAAAGTCCAAATGGACATCTGGACTTGTTCCTGCGTTTCCTTCTGGGTCTTTCTCTGCAGACCAGCCAGAGTCTCCTTCCAGGTTTGTTGACACAGACAGGAAGTAGCTCCTGGACCAATCACAACACAGCAGAGCTCATCAAGGAGAAGATCAGTGAGGATGTGTCTCCAGAGAGAATCATCAACCTGTTCCACTGTCTGAATGAAGTGAAGGACACTTCTCTGGTGGAGGAGGTCCAACAGCAGATGAGATCAGGAGGTCTCTCTGATCAAATGTCTTCTTCTCAATGGTCGGCCCTGGCCTTCATCTTACTGTCCTCAGAGGAACATCTGGACGAGTTTGACCTGAAGAAATACTCAATATATGCTTCAGACGAGGCTCTTGAGAGGCTTCTGCCGGTGGTTCAAGCTGCAAACAAAGTTCTGTAAGTTGTTCAAACATTTCTGATGATATGAACTAAACATGAATGTTTGATTTACTCTTTGATGATTGTTGTGTTTGTCATCGTGTTTAACAAACTGATCCTAATTTAGACAAACCTTCCTCAAATATTCATACAATATGTGATTTTATGATGTAACTAGTTCAGTCTTGTCAAATAGAGAATTGAAAAGTAAAGATGTTACGTAGTTTATAAAAATATCATCTTAATAAATCATTGTAATGATAAACAAACAAGTGTCAACTTTAAATGAAAATGAATAATAATCAAAACAACATATTTAAAACATGTGGCCTCATTAATTATACTGCGTATACACAAATGAATGTGTACGCAACATTTATTTATAGAAAATAAACTTAAGTTAGCATGTGTGACCTTCACAGCAGCTCTGAGCCTGATTTCTACAAAATCTTCATCTTAAATTCACATGAAGTTTCTTGAATGAAACAAAACCACGAAGGTTACATCAATAAAAATGCAGCTTTATTTAACTTTACTGTTTCATACAAAAGGTCAACTCTTGTCTTTTTCTCAGGAAATGTGTTCTATAAAAATAAATAATAAAATCAAAGGGGTTCGTCTTCATAGTCCTCTTTGTCCGACTGTGTGTATTTAATTTAAAATATTCATGTCAGGTATTACTTTAAGATTCTTTTTAAGCAAAATAAGTTCATAAATGTCACTTCCTGTTGGAGCAGTTGAATCTATTTTCAGCTCATGAACTGAATATTGAAAAACATTTGCTTTGTTTCTTATGCAAGTAGATCAGTGTCATCAGAGAATTGAAGGATTGAATTTAACATTTAATTTTATTAAAATGTTCTATTTTTTTAACCATAGAAATATTTTCTGAATCATTTTATTAAGTAACTTGAATATATATTATATATTGGATTTTAAACACTTTCACATTTGTATATTAAGTTAAAAAAGCCACTTGTTAAAAATATTGAATCTTGATTTTTTTTTTTTCATTTTATTTATTACTAAAATAACAATATTAAACTATAAATAAACTCTTTCAATTCTTGTCAAATAGAAAATTGAAAAAGTCACTTGTTGATGAAACTCGTCTCTTTCACAGGCTGAGCTTCTGTCTACTGTCAGAGAGAAGTTGTTCACTTCTGTCCTCAGTCCTCAGCTCTCCGTCCTCTAGTCTGACTCTACTGGACCTGAGTCACAACAAGCTGCAGGATCCAGGAGTGGAGCTGCTGTCTGCTGGACTGAAGAGTCCACACTGTCACCTGGAGACTCTCAGGTCAGAACATCATCTTTTCTACATCATCAAAGCTCAAATGTAAAGTCAGAGGTGGAAACACGAGTCAAAGTCTGTCATCACTTTGTTCTTCAGTGAAGCAGCTCATAGATACATTTGTATGTTTGTGTAGCAGGAAAAGATGTTACGTAGTTTATAAAAATATCATCTTAATAAATCATTGTAATGATAAACAAACAAGCGTCAACTTTAAATGAAAATGAATAATAATCAAAACAACAGTCCTTCATATTCTTTATCCAGTGTTCTCGCGTCATCTGTCTCGTAGAAGACAAAACACTTTAGAGTGGAATCTTGAGGTTTGTCTTTGATTTGTTTTCATTGTTTGTTTTTTCCACCGTTGTTGTCTCTGTTCTTCTCTTATGGTTCATCTGTTGTTCATGAGGTCTACGACTATTTTAACAGTCGACTGCTCACCAAATATTCAACCATTAAGTCGACTAATCGCATCATTCTTACATTTTTCTTCAATTTATCATGAAGTTTCTTTAATGAAACAAAACTACTTTACTTACTTTAAGCTTCTTTTGAAGCTAAATATGTTCATAAATGTTCATTGAAGCCAATAAGTTTTGTTTGTCATGTCTTTTACTGAGACTCCAATTCATTCAGCAACAGTCCAAACCAACAGAGTCAAAACAACCATCAACGGAGACTTAAAACATAAACAAAAAAACTGCAGATCTGTGTTCACGTAATAAGTATTTTGTACACGTCAGTATAAATGTCACTTCCTGTTGGAGCAGTTGAATCTATTTTCAGCTCATGAACTGAATATTGAAAAACATTTGCTTTGTTTCTTATGCAAGTAGATCAGTGTCATCAGAGAATTGAAGGATTGAATTTAACATTTAATTTTATTGAAATGTTGTATTTTTTTAACCATAGAATTATTTTTTGAATAATTTAATTCAATAATTTAAATATTGAAAGGTTGGTTTTGTTTTCATTGAATAATGGAATTTTTTTTTAGACATTTAGTTTAATATATATATTATATATTGGATTTTATACACGTTAAAAAAAATAATGTAAAAGGATACTTGTTAAAAATATTGAATCTCGATTTTTTTAATTTATGATTCCATACCAGCATTTATATAATGTCTGTGTTTTGAAGAGGTAAAAAAAAGAGGTAAAAAATATTTATATTTTATGTTGTAGTTTTGAAGAGTTAAAATATATATATATATATATATATATATATATATTTTAATGTTGTAGTTTTGTAGTTTTGAAGACATAAAAAAAAATAAAAATACAACTTTAAAATATTCTTTTATTTCTATTTTGTTTACCTCTTCAAAACTCCAACATTAAGAAAAGGTACAAAATATTTATATTTTACAACTTTTTCGAGCCTTCAAAAAACAACATTTTACACATTTGGGCAACAATTTTTTAATGTTATAGTTTTGAAGAGGTACAAAAAAACTACAAGATTAAAATATAAATGTTTTTTAACTCTTCAAAACTACAAAATTAAAATATAAATGTTTTTTAACTCTTCAAAACTACAACATTAAAATATAAATGTTTTTTAACTCTTCAAAACTCCAACATTCAAATATAAATGTTTTTTAACTCTTCAAAACTACAACATTAAAATATAAATGTTTTTTAACTCTTCAAAACTACAACATTAAAATATAAATGTTTTTTAACTCTTCAAAACTACAACATTAAAATATAAATGTTTTTTAACTCTTCAAAACTACAACATTAAAATATAAATGTTTTTTAACTCTTCAAAACTACAACATTAAAATATAAATGTTTTTTAACTCTTCAAAACTTCAACATTAAAATATAAATGTTTTTTAACTCTTCAAAACTACAACATTAAAATATAAATGTTTTTTAACTCTTCAAAACTACAACATTAAAATATAAATGTTTTTTAACTCTTCAAAACTACAACATTAAAATATAAATGTTTTTTAACTCTTCAAAACTTCAACATTAAAATATAAATGTTTTTTAACTCTTCAAAACTACAACATTAAAATATAAATGTTTTTTAACTCTTCAAAACTACAACATTAAAATATAAATGTTTTTTAACTCTTCAAAACTACAACATTAAAATATAAATATTTTTTACCTCTTCAAAACTACAACATTAAAATATAAATATTTTTTACCTCTTCAAAACTCCAGGGTTAAAATTTATATTGGATTTTAAACACTTTGACATTTTTATGAATTTAAAAGGATTAGTAAGCAGACAACAAACCACAACTGAAGATCTTATCAATGGAAATAGTTGAGTTTGTCTTTAAATAAACTCTTTCAATTCTTGTCAAATAGAAAATTGAAAAAGTCACTTGTTGATGAAACTCGTCTCTTTCACAGCCTGATCTGCTGTGAACTGTCAGAGAGAAGTTGTTCACTTCTGTCCTCAGTCCTCAGCTCTCCGTCCTCTAGTCTGACTCTACTGGACCTGAGTAACAACAAGCTGCGGGATCCAGGAGTGGAGCTGCTGTCTGCTGGACTGAAGAGTCCACACTGTCACCTGGAGACTCTCAGGTCAGAACATCATCTTTTCTACATCATCAAAGCTCAAATGTAAAGTCAGAGGTGGAAACACGAGTCAAAGTCTGTCATCACTTTGTTCTTCAGTGAAGCAGCTCATAGATACATTTGTATGTTTGTGTAGCAGGTAAAGATGTTACGTAGTTTATAAAAATATCATCTTAATAAATCATTGTAATGATAAACAAACAAGCGTCAACTTTAAATGAAAATGAATAATAATCAAAACAACAGTCCTTCATATTCTTTATCCAGTGTTCTCGCGTCATCTGTCTCGTAGAAGACAAAACACTTTAGAGTGGAATCTTGAGGTTTGTCTTTGATTTGTTTTCATTGTTTGTTTTTTCCACCGTTGTTGTCTCTGTTCTTCTCTTATGGTTCATCTGTTGTTCATGAGGTCTACGACTATTTTAACAGTCGACTGCTCACCAAATATTCAACCATTAAGTCGACTAATCGCATCATTCTTACATTTTTCTTCAATTTATCATGAAGTTTCTTTAATGAAACAAAACTACTTTACTTACTTTAAGCTTCTTTTGAAGCTAAATATGTTCATAAATGTTCATTGAAGCCAATAAGTTTTGTTTGTCATGTCTTTTACTGAGACTCCAATTCATTCAGCAACAGTCCAAACCAACAGAGTCAAAACAACCATCAACGGAGACTTAAAACATAAACAAAAAAACAGCAGATCTTTGTTCACTTAATAAGTATTTTGTACACGTCAGTATAAATGTCACTTCCTGTTGGAGCAGTTGAATCTATTTTCAGCTCATGAACTGAATATTGAAAAACATTTGCTTTGTTTCTTATGCAAGTAGATCAGTGTCATCAGAGAATTGAAGGATTGAATTTAACATTTAATTTTATTGAAATGTTGTATTTTTTTAACCATAGAATTATTTTCTGAAAAATTTAATTCAATAATTTAAATATTGAAAGGTTGGTTTTGTTTTCATTGAATAATGGAAACATTTTTTAGACATAGAGTTTAATATATATATATATATATTATATATTGGATTTTAAACACGTTTAAAAAATAAATTTAAAAGGATACTTGTTAAAAATATTGAATCTCGATTTTTTTAATTTATGATTCCATACCAGCATTTATATAATGTCTGTGTTTTGAAGAGGTAAAAAATATTTATATTTTAACGTTGTAGATTTGAAGAGGTAAAATATATACATATATATATATATATATATATATTAATGTTGTAGTTTTGAAGAGGTAAAAAAAAAAAATACAACTTTAAAATATTCTTTTATTTTAATTTATATTTTAAACTTTTTCGAGCCTTCAAAAAACAACATTTTACACATTTGGGCAACAATTTTTTAATGTTATAGTTTTGAAGAGGTACAAAAAAACTACAACGTTAAAATATAAATATTTTTTATCTCTTCAAAACTCCAACATTAAAATAATATTATTATTATTATTTTTTTTTACCTCTTCAAAACTACATTAAAATATAAATATTGTTTACCTCTTCAAAACACAGACGTTATTTATTTTATTTTTTTACCTCTTCAAAACTCCAGGGTTAAAATTTATATTGGATTTTAAACACTTTGACATTTTTATGAATTTAAAAGATTAGTAAGCAGACAACAAACCACAACTGAAGATCTTATCAATGGAAATAGTTGAGTTTGTCTTGAAATAAACTCTTTCAATTCTTGTCAAATAGAAAATTGAAAAAGTCACTTGTTGATGAAACTCGTCTCTTTCACAGGCTGAACTTCTGTTTCCTGTCAGAGAGAAGTTGTTCACTTCTGTCCTCAGTCCTCAGCTCTCCGTCCTCTAGTCTGACTCTACTGGACCTGAGTGACAACAAGCTGCAGGATCCAGGAGTGGAGCTGCTGTCTGCTGGACTGAAGAGTCCACACTGTCACCTGGAGACTCTCAGGTCAGAACATCATCTTCTCTTGGTTCTGATAAGTTTCTAAAAGTGTTTCTCCTTCATTTCAGTCTGTCAAGGTGTTGGATCTCAGAGAGAGGTTGTTCTTCTCTGGCCTCAGCTCTGACATTGAACCCATCCCACCTGAGAGAACTGGACCTGAGAGGGAATCATCCAGGAGGACCAGGACTGAAGCTGCTGTCTGCTGGACTGAAGAGTCCAGACTGGAGACTGGAGACTCTCAGGTATGAACAGAGCAGCAGAACTCACTGACTGAACTCCAAAGATCTTCAGACTGAACATTTGATGCTGAGACTCTTCATCTGAACTGAGCACATGAATCCAAACTCTGAGTTCCTCCATGTTCTCCTGCTGGACACCAGTGGAAGCATGAAGGAGACAGTTGAGACTGAGCAGCCTGTTTATAGATCCATCTTTGTTGTCATCAACAGTCATGACTGAGTCGTCCACTGAGAATGAAACAATATTCATGAAACATCTGAATCAAATGAATCTGATCTTCTGACTCTTTCTTCCTCCAGGCTGGATAACTGTAGACCACATTGGTTTGACCTTCATCCATGAATGGTGAGTTTGATTCCATGGATTGACTTCAACATCAAAGCTCATCTGCTGACACAGCAGTTGAAGGTCTTTGTGGACATGGACTTGATGAAGAAGATTCCAGAACAAACGTGCAGATGTTAAAGACTCACAGTTACAGTATCAAGTGAAGCTCTGATTCCAAATCTTCAAGTCCTTCAGCTCAAAACTCTTCAGGAGCTTCAACATCAACATTGTTTCAGTTTGACTGTCAGTGGAGAACAAAGAAATATTTCTGTCAAATATTTGAAATCAGACGTGAGTTTGATCATCAACTCACAATGTTGAGTCACTTTAAACATCATTTCACACATGAATCACTTCATATTGAATCATGTGTTCACTTGAACATCTTCATCACAACTAGACTAGACTCATGTTAGCTACATGCTAGTTTAGCTGCTGACTTCATCTTCAAATCTGACATTCAAGATGATTCTGGGATGTTTCAGTCACATGGTTCTTCTCTCAAGTTCTCAGAAGAATGTTGACAGAACATTGACTCGTCTCAGTTTGGATCAGTATATGATCGTCAAGACAACGTTCTTCCACCATCATCACCTCATGTCTCTTCTTCTCTCAGTCTTCACTCTCACTGGACTCACACACAGCAGCGCCTCCTACTGTCCAACGACAACAGGAACTTGATGGAGGATCAGGATTATCTGGATCATCCTGACAGATTTGAAAAGCTGCGACTTCTGACTCTCAGAAGAAACAGAGGGAAATAACTTGAAGAGAATTACAGATCAAGCAAGAAGATGAATGTTAAGATGTTCCTTCCAGACTGTTTGATCAACTTCAAATGACTTCAATACATGATTATATTTTTACAGCTCGACTCATTCTTGAAACATCCTGACCTGAAGAGGAACAATCTGTTCAAAGATACAACTAATGGTTCATTGTTTTGCTGCTCGTTTTATTATATATTTTTAATAGTTGTTTTCTGAAGTCGTTCCATGACAACAGTTTCCACATTGAACTGATCCTGATGCAAAGAAAGTTGTGGATTCCTGCAGTAAAGTCTTGAAATCACTTTTTAGATCCGAATTTTAAAAGTAAATCATGGAAACTGTAAGGAAATGACAACTTTACTGTAATCAATCACCTAGATTTAACACACATTTCAAATAGTCACTTGATTAACTGATAATCTTACATATTTAATTCATATTAAATAATCCTATTCTTGCATTGCATTCACTTAAAATAAACTCAGGTTCACAACTCAAAGGCCGAGGTCACAAAGCCTTGCACACACAGAAAGATTAAACAATCCCAGATTCCAGGACGTCTGGACACCTGTTTGAGAATTCACTCTGAAGGACACAAGTCGCTGGGAACAGATTCACGTGCGACGGCCATCTTAGAATCAAGTGTTTACAGTCACTGACCAATCCTACATTCACAGTTGACTAGAGGCGTTAACCTGAATATTCTACTATAAAGATCCACCATTTTGTCTTATCTTTGCGTTCTGGCATTCGAAGACGTCTGCGATAGATCTCTCTGCTTGCTAGCGCCCGTGTTCACGTAAGTTTGTCTCTGACTTTTGCATAATTCACTAAATGAGCATTTTTCTTAAACTCATCCATGTGTCTGTCCTTCATTCCACCACCACGTACAAGGCTGGGGAGGGGTCGGTTCATGGGAACACAAAAACCCCTAACAAAACACATCATTTAGATGTTAAAGTTCATTGTAAAACTACTTTTTTTTTTCCACAAGTGTCGGTTTATAAAAGAGGAAGCCACAAGAATGTTGTTTTACTTCTCTTGTCCACTAGAGGGTAGTCACGCGTTTGCTATGAAGCAGTGAATCAAAGAGAAACTTTTGAGACCAAAGAAGGAAAATCTCTCTTTAAAACTAATAAACATCATGTATTTAAACAAAGTAATTGAACTTTTGCTAAACCTCTTCACTTTGATGTTCCCTGATCTTGTTTTCAAATAAATCCACTGGTTTGGTCACTTTCTTTTTGTTCATCTTCTGTCCAAGAGAATTCACACACACACACTTACACATGCACGCACACACTCTCTATATCTATTCGCAGCAGTGGCCACTTGATGGCGCTAGTGTAGTGACTATATTCTACCTTTAGTAACGTGATAATAATGAGGATTATTCTGAACAACACCCCATTTAGTGATTATTAATAGGAAATAAAGAAGCAAATGACTTTGATGATAACTAGCTTCTCTATATAGACTACATATTAGTTGACAAGAGTCATTTATAAGAAAGTAATATTAATAAAACAGTTTCTTTTGAAAAAAAAAAAGATTAAATACGTCAAACATATTTAAAATGTAACAATATACTTCTACGTATTAAAGGCATCCTGGGGGTCAATGGATCAGCGTTCACGTCGTATCCTCTGTCAGTACCCCCCGAGGGAAACTAATGATCCTTCCAGCAGACTAACTTCTAAGAGACAAATCCTGCAGGTCTTACCTATCCTACCCACCCTGCCATCTACATATGTGGGGGGCAGCCACCACCCTGACTGTGGATACCCAGTAGTGGATAGTGTTGTTGAGACACTTTCACACTGGGCATCCGGAAACTACCTTTTTCTGACTGACGACCCAAAACAAAGATGATCTTTCCACTCATCCAGGTGAAGATATGAATCGGTAAAGCTGGTGTCGTCCAAGTTCTTGTGTTCACCGTCATAAACTGCCAGAAGAATCAACAATAGAGAATAGGAGGAGTTCAAAGTGTAAAAGAGGTTTAATGGCATGATTAAATACATGAGAAAATTCTTAACTAATCTCTCAGAAACAAACACTGAAACAAACACTGAAAAGTAAAGTGAATATTGAAGTATGATGACTGGCAACATGTTTATTCATCAAATTCATACAGTAAATGTTTCTAGTATCAATGATTGCTTCAGGCTGCGTTTCCTGGTGAGGATCGATGAAAAGTTAAAAACTGAAAGAATAAAAGTTCAAAAAGACTCCTGTTATAATCAAATGTGTCGTAAATGACCAATTTTCTAATTCAAACTTTTCTTCCCTGATGTCTCCTGGTTTCACTGCAGAATGTCTACAACATTAACACAAACATACTTGATTCCTCTGGGTAAAAATCATTCAGAGATTTCCTGATGTTTCTTACCACATGTTTGCTGATGACTTCCAGCTCTACTGCTCATTTCATCCAACTGAGCCCCAGAGGCTGAACAGCTTAGTCAATTGTTTGCTAGAAATCAAACAATGAGTGAAAAAACTTTGCAGCTAAATGTGGAAAAACCCCTGAGTTATCTATCATAACCTCAGGTTCTACGAGTTGGTGCGAAGCCCTCCAACGGCTTCGCTATGGGTTAACCCCGAGGCACCGCCTCGTCTCTGAGAAAGCTTAATGAACTCGCCACCCAGCAGGGGGCAGTCCGTTCCTATAAAGGCGGGAAGCACCCGCCGGACTTTCTCCAACTGAAAACTCAGCGAGAAGGGCGGCCGCTGGGCGACGAGGTTGGAGGGCTTCGCACCAACTCGTAGAACCTGAGGTTATGATAGATAACTCAGGGGTTCTACGTCATTGGTGCTCCGCCCTCCAACGGCTTCGCTATGTGTTTACCTAAAAGGCGAAGCCTGACGGGACGCCGCTCCTGGAGCAGCATCACTAGGGCCCCGCCGGCCCAGGGTCCAAACCCACTTGAGCCGTGGGCCCTGAGGGGGGCACAACAGCGCTCAAAACAGTATGAGCTACTGATCCCGCCGTTACGTCGAGGAGATAGGCCTTAGCGAAGGTAGACGTGGACGCCCAAGAGGCAGCAGAGCAGATATCCTCTGCTGCCACACCCCGCAAAAGAGCCACTGAGGCTGCCACGCCACGGGTGGAATGTGCCCTCAGACCGCTAGGAGCGGATCCACCCGCTGCTCGGTAGGCCCGGATAATGGCCGATCTCACCCAATGAGAGAACCTCTGGGGGGAGACCGCCTCTCCCCGCCGGCATCTACCGTGGCAGACAAAAAGGGCATCAGAGCGCCTAAACTCGGCCACCCGCCGCAAGTAACAGGCCAACGCCCTCACTGGACACAACAGGTGGAGACGTTCCTGACCCGGGTCCGAGTGAGGCGGCGGGTGAAAGGCCCGCAGCGTGAAGGTCGTCGCCCGGAACAAGGAACTCAGAATCTTCGGGCGGAACGCTGGGTTAGGACGCAAAGACACCGAAGACTCCTCGACGCCAAAGGAAAGACACTCAGGGCTAATGGAGAGGGCACAAAGCTCACTTGCTCTCTTCGTGGTTGTTAGTGCCAGAAGGAGCGATACCTTGAAGACAAGATATCCAGTGGGACTTGGTCAAGAGGCTCGAAGGTCGGGCCTGTGAGAGAGTCCAGTACCAACTGGAGATCCCACTGAGGGCTGGAAGGCCTTGCAGGAGGTCGAAGCCTGCAGGCACCCCGCAGGAAACGCGGCACCAAGGGGTGGGCGCGAACCGAAGCACCCTCAAAACCGACATGCCTCGTCGCTATGGCTGATGCGAACACTCTCAGTGTCGCCACAGTCCGCCCGTTATCCAGCAAATGTTGCAGGAAAGACAGGATAGCGGAGACCAAACAAGAGCTGGGGTCCAAGGACCTGTCTGAACACCAGCGGGAGAATATCCCCCACTTTGAGGCATAAAGCCTACGTGTTGATGGGGCCCGGGCGTTCTCCAGCGTGTGGAGAACGTCCGGGTCCAAGGTCCCGATCAGCTCGTCCCGTGCAGGAGCCACACCTTGAGAGGCCGGCCCAGCACCGGGGCGCTGTCAGAGTCCCCCCCCGCCTGACACAGGGCAGCGGGGCCCCAAGGGATGGCCCACGGGGCCCCGACCTCCATGCGCACCAGCTCTGGGAACCAGAGCGCCCCCGGGGAGTCTGGTGCCACTAGAATTAACCTCAGCCCCCCCCGCCTCGTCCTCCGAATCAAGGGGAGAAGGAGCCGCGGAGGAGGGAAGGCGAACAGCAGACCGACCGGCCACCTCGAATGGGCTAAAGCGTCCACGCCTAGTGGGGGGCGGTCCGAAGCCCTGAGGGAGAACCAAAGAGGGCATTTGAAGTTCTCCTTGCTGGCGAAGAGGTCTGCAACCGGGTGACCGAATCGAGACCAGATCTCGCTTGCCACTGCCTCGGACAGACCCCATTCGTCCTGTACGGCCCCCCTCGACAGTCTGTCCGCTACTGCATTCAGCTCGCCCGGGACGTGCTGGGCTCTGAGCGAAAGCAGGTGACAGTCCGCCCACAGCCAAATCTTCCTTGCCACACTCAGAAGGGCTGGGGATCTGACTCCACCTTGGCGATTTACGTACGCCACGGCGGTGGAGCTGTCTGAAAATACTAGGACGTTGGACCGTGACAGTTGGGGAGAGAGGTGAAGCAGGACATTGTGAATCGCCTTCAGCTCTAGCCAGTTTATGTGTCTGAGCACCGGACTGCTCCAGACCCCACTGGCGTAGGCCTGACCCGAGGTGCCTCCCCAACCTGTCAGGGAAGCGTCTGTAAACACTTGAGTGTAACGAAGGACGCAACCCAATGGAACTCTCCGCCTGAGGTTGGCGTGAGAGTTCCAAAACTGGATGTCCTGCAAAACCCGAGCGGGAAGGCGCACTTTCCGACCTCTTTCCCGCTTGAGGTCTAGCTTGAGATGACCAAACCATCTCTGAAGCTCCCTCATGTGCAGCAAGCCCAGCCGAACAACCGTGTGGGCTGCCGCCATGAGCCCCAGGAGGGACATAACAGTGCCTGCTGTTGTCACGTGACACCGAGCTTCCAGCAACTGTGTTGTCAGTCGGAGAATGGGCTGGATACGCACGTCCGGGAGGCGCGCGTATCCTTCCTCCGAGTTCAACAGTACCCCCAGGTAAACTAACTGTTGAACTGGAGTCAGAGCGCTCTTGCTGAGGTTCACTGTGAACCCCAGGGTGGCAATATGGCTCAACACCTTCTGTGTGTGAGCGTAACTTTCTGCCTCTGACCTGGCAAGGATCAACCAGTCGTCCAGATAGGTCAAGATCCTTACCCCACTCACTCTCAATGGCTCCACTGCCGCTTCCACACTCTTGGTGAAGGTCCTGGGTGCCAGAGAGTAGCCGAACGGGAGTCGAGTGTATTGAAACACCCGACCCTCGAGGGCGAAACGCAAGTACTTTCGATGTCTCTTGACTATCGGTATGTGAAAGTACGCGTCGGTCAGGTCGATAGATGTCATCCAATCTCCTGGACTTACACCTGAAAGCAGTTCTTGACCGTCAACATGCGAAACGGGCGGGTAGCTATGAACTTGTTCAAATAGCTGAGGTCCAGAATGGGCCTCCAACCCCCGGTCTTCTTCGCCACGAGGAAGTACCGGGAGTAAAACCCTGTCATCATCTCGGCTGCAGGGACCAGTTCTACGACCTCCTTCTGCAGCAGAGTAGACACCTCGTTTCTCAACAGGATAATTTCTCCTGCTCCGCCATACGCGTCCAGAGAATCCCTGAAAACGCGGGGGTTGACGGGCAAAAGTAGCGCATAGCCCCGCCTGATTACTCCCCCCAGCCAAGTGGGTCTTAGAAGTAAAACCAGGCGACTCCAAGCCGAATAATGTTCTGTCAGAACCGCAGCACTGGCGAACCTTGGGTAGTCCTCCGGCCCGCCCCCCAAGGGCGGGCCATAGACGAAAGGGCATCACACAAGCCGCGTCTCTATCTCTTGAATCCACAGAGCATGTACTCGAGTTGGATTCACTAGAACCCCCACTCTCATACATAAACCGGCTCTGTGGGAGAAGCGCGCAAGTGCGCGTGAGACACCTCAGATGCGCGTCGTGCTCGTTCCCTTCCCCCCCCCGGAAGTCTTCCCAACTCCCTGAGCACTTCTTAGTGTCACCGGAGCTGACAAAACCCGCGATGTGGAGGAATGTGCTGGAGAATTAACCCGGAGCTGAAGTGAGTTAGGTCGCGCGCGCGTCGGCACCGCATCACTCACCCGGTCCCGTACATTCTCAAGCTCCGCTGGCGGTCCAGACCTGCTCGTCACTCGTGAGATCCGACCGCCACGCACCTCTCCAGTTGATCGACCAGACGGGGCGGAAGTTCTTCGCCTTCGCCTGGTCTCAGGGCGGCGAGAAAACTCGCGCGTAAAAACACCAGGTTGCGTCAGTTCCATGGCGTTTCTCCGCCGCCAAACGTGACGTCCTCCACGGTGCCAGTGCTTGTAGACAGCGCTGTGGGGGAAGGAACAACCTCCGGTCAACATAGACATGTCTGGACTAGTTCCACTCACCTCCGCTGTCAAGCTCTGTCGGGCACGAGCGCTGGTCGACGCGGAAGTAAACACAGCTGACTCAGCCGGTCTCGCGGACCTCTGCTCGTCAGTAAACAAAACACATGTGGTTGGAGTCTGCCCCTCATTCGTGTGGACAGACTCCGTTATTACAGTCTCGGCATAACCCGGGCGAAGGGGTTTAAACCCTCCTTCGAACTGTGTTCTGAGAGGAAACTCTCGCCGTCTATGAACGGCGGAGCATGTTAGCTTAGCATTAGCGGCGAAAGTCTCTAATGACGCCTGTGAATACGTAACACTCACAGGCGGAGCCACATGCACACTACTAACATCTCTCAGAACGAACCACAGAAACGTCATACGTTCTCTTGTTTTATTCCCGACACATTCCCTTGAATGAATAGGGAGGGGGAGGAGCCCTCGGCCGTCGACTCTGCTGCGGCTGCTGGCTCCCCGGCTCGCGCTGCGGATCTTGGCGACGCTCACTCGTCGCACGCCGCCGCTGTTGCCGATGTTGTTGGTGCTGCTGGGGTGGCTGGTCTCTGGTGACGCTTCCCCCCAGCACCAGATGATGATGCCGACGAACGGGATCTCCGTCTCCGCGTATCCCCGTCGCGCATCATCATCATGCCAAACGTGACGTCATCCATGACGTTTCTCCGCCAAACGTGACGTCATCCATGGCGCCGGGATTTTCTTGACAACGCTCATCGGCGGTCAAACCCCGTCAGCGCATGTCAACACGGAAGTAAACACAGCTGATCAAGCCGGTCTCGTGGACATTTGCTTATCAGGCCGACGAACGGGATCTTCTCCGCGTATCCTCGTCGCGCCTCGTCATCACGCCCATGCAGGTGATGGCGGAGCTGCGCCGCCTCCTGCCGGGCCATTCCTCTCAATGGTGCGTCCGTTCCATGGCGTTTCTCCGCCAAACGTGACGTCATCCATGACGTTTCTCCGCCAACGTGACGTCATCCATGACGTTTCTCCGCCAAACGTGACGTCATCCATGGCGCCGGGATTTTTTTGACAACGCTCATCGGCGGTCAAACCCCGTCAGCGCATGTCAACACGGAAGTGAAGTAAACACAGCTGATCAAGCCGGTCTCGTGGACATTTGCTTATCTGGAAACAAAGCACATGGTTGAGTCTGCCCTTCATTCGTGTGGACAGACTCCGTTATTACAGTCTCGGCATGACCCGGACGAAGGGGTTTAAAACCTCCTCCGAACTGTGTTCTGAGAGGAAACTCTCGCCGTCTATGAACGGCGGAGCATGTTAGCTTAGCATTAGCGGCGAAAGTCTCTAATGACGCCTGTGAATACGTCACACTCACAGGCGGAGCCACATGCACACTAATACCTCTCAAGTGAACCCGTCGAGTGCGCTGCAGGAGGGCCATGAGACCTGCAAGAGATACTCACCTGATCGCTCTCGCATACCTCATGGTCGACTCCATGCAGCGAGCCAGTCGTCCTCCTCGTCGACATCTGTTCATGACCGATGGACGACTCAGCTCGACTCATCAGGGCCCAACACGTTGGAACGTGAGCTTGTCGAGTGCAGCGCACAGGACTGCCGTGTTGTTTTCTTAAACAACACGGCAGTCCTGTGTTGATCATAATCATGATCTGAGGCGGCGTGGGTCGACAAGCCTCGAACGCTTCCCAACACTGTCAAAAGCCGTGGGAAGCGCTCGGAAGGCCACATAATCATCACGTGTGATTTGGGCCTCTAGGCAAAACGAAGCAGACATGTGTGTCTCCTCTTCAGGGAGTCTTCGTGCACACATGGTTCACTTCAATATTAATTCGCCATCATTACATTCCACTGTCAGGAGCTTTCTCGCTGAGTTGAAAAAGGAGGAAGTGCGGCGGGTGCTTCCCGCCTTTATAGGAAGGGACTGCCCCCTGCTGGGTGGCGAGTTCATTAAGCTTTCTCAGAGACGAGGCGGTGCCTCGGGGTAAACCCATAGCGAAGCCGTTGGAGGGCGGAGCACCAATGACGTAGAACTGAAACTTTGGTGATTGCTCCTGATGATAAGATTCCAGGGTTGAGTCAGTACTTGGGTGACTTATGTCAGTCTGTCAAACTGAGCCTGAGAAACCTGGGTGTTGTATTTGATAAAGACATGTCTCTAGTTCAACACTGCAGAAAACTGACCAGAAACTGTTTCAACTGAGAAAAATCTCTAAACTTAGGAAAATGTTGTCACAACATGATCTGGAGCTTGTAATCCATACTATTGCAACCATTTGTTTTTATGTCTAAACAAGAAGGATCTGTCTCGCCTGCAGTTGATTCAGAACTCTGCAGCGAGAATTCTGACCCGCTCTAGTAGAAGAACTCACATTTTTCCGATTCTTAAATCTCTTCACTGGCTTCCAGTTTCTTTTAGGATCAATTTTAAAATTCTGGTTCTTACTTTCAGATCTATTCATGGTCAGACCTTCCATCGGTGATCTGATCCAGACTTACACCCCAGCTCGGGCTCCGAGGTCTCTGGATCAGAATCTACTGATGGTTCCTCGCACACGATTCAGGACCAGAGGAGAGAAATCCTTCCAGGCTGTTGCTCCTAAGGTTTGGAACGTTCCTTGTTTACTCTCCTGCTTTGCTCTCCAAACCAAGGGGAGGAGGAGTCACAGAGGAGGGAAGGCGAACAGTAGGGAACGCCTAGTAGGGGGCAAGCAGAGCGATTCACGGCGGTGGAGCTGTCTGATATCACTAGGACATTGGACTGTGACAGTTGGGGAGAGAGGTGAAGCAGAATGTTGTGAATTGCTTTCAACTCTATCCAGTTCATGTGTATCTACACTGGCGTAGATCTGACCTGAGATGCCTCCCCATCCTGTTAGAGATGCGTCTGTGAACACCTGAGTGTAATGAAGGACACAACCTAATGGAACTCTCCGTCTGAGGTCGGCTAGAGAGTTCCGAAATTTGATGTCCTGCAAAACCTGACCCTGGTCTTGCTTTGGATCTAGCTTAAGACAACCAAACCATCTCTGGAGCTCCCTTATATGCAGCAAGCCCAGCCGCACCGCCTTGTGAGCTACTGTCATGAGCCCCAGGAGGGACATAACAGCGCCTGCTGTGATCACATGACGCCAAGCTTCCAAGATCCTCACCCCACTTGCTCTCATTGGTTCCAGTGCTGCCTCCACACACTTGTTGAAGGTCCTGGGTGCCAGAGAGTAGCCGAACGGGAGTCAAGTGTATTGACACACTTGATCCTCGAGGGCGAAACGCAAGTATTTGACTATCGAAACTTCAAATGATGCGTTGGTCAGGTCAATAGATGTGATCCAATCCCCTGGACTTACACCTGTCAGCAGTCCTTTACTGTCAACATACGAAATGGGCGGGTAGCTATAAACTTGTTCAAATAGCTGAGGTCCAGTATGGGCCTCCATCCACCAGTCTTCTTTGGCACAAGGAAGTACCAGGAGTAAAACCCGCTCATCATCTCTGCTGTTGGAACCGGCTCTATCACCTTCTTCAGCAGGTCTAGAGACCTAATTTTTTAGACAGGATAACTTCTCCTGTTTCGCAACGTTTGCCCAGAGAATCCCTAAAAAATGCGGGGGTTGACAGGCTAACTAGAGCGCATAGCCCCACCTGATTACTTCCCTCTGCCATCTGGAATGAAGTAATACCGCGACTCCAAGCTGAATAATGTTCTGTCAGAACCGAATGAACGTCGGGGTGTCCCTCGGCCCGCCACGTGACTGTCATGGGACGGGCCTATAACAAAAGGACGTCACATGAGCCGCAACTCTATCTCTTGAATCAACAGAGCATGTACTCGAGCTGGATTCACTAGAACTCCCCACTCTCGTACATATAATCTAGCTCTGACGTCAATACTTTGATTGTAGATGTGTGCTTGTATAAAAACCGAGTTCAGTTTTGTTGTTTAAAGTCAAGCACGAAGTCTGCGCACAGACACCGGTCACTCCCGTCCCAGGTGTTATACTTCGATTTGTGGAGGAAAGGAACAATATGTATGTTGTATGTTCAGGTTGTCTATTTACCACTTCCAAGCAAAAGAAATACAAGCTTCTTTCACGATCGACCAGGCGTCCTTCTTCTTGCGACTCAACAAATTGACAGTCCAGAACAGAATAGCGTCGAGCTACGGGAAGCTTGCGCTATTTACATCCATTTCCCCGACCAGGGGTTCGGGTCTTCCGGCCGTATCGTTCTTTCAAGTTCTGATTCCCGGTGTCCCGCTGGGAGAGCTTGCCTGTTGTCTCCTGTAATCTAATAATTCAAATGTTCCCAGGCGGAGGTCACACTCGCTATGCGTTGGTTCCTGTCTTCACTTCCAACCTGGGGTCTCACCGGCTCAGTTTGTCCTTGACCTTTTGTGCACATCTTCAGGTGTGGTTGCCAGGCAGGTGTGGTATTCTACCAGTGATTTGACTCTAACGTGAGTTGAGCTGGTCTCCACTCAGTATCAGTATGCATGAGTATATTTTATTATTGTCTTACTTTATATTTGATTATCCTTTTAGCATTCATTTAAGTATGGCGTATATGTTTATAACAATTTTAATCTAACAACTCTTTCTCAATTTTCTTTTTTTTTTACAAATTTTATTTTCATTTCAGACAAAAAAGACAGTACAGAGTAACAAACAAAAATATATATATATATATATATATATATAGTAAATTATATTATATATGTAAAAGACAGAAAAAATAAAACCAACAGGACAATAAGAAACATCAAAACAAGAAAAACCAAGTGCCAGACCACAAAAGAAAAAATATATATATATATATAAGTTAACATTTTCAATGCTGCAAAAAAAAAAAGAAGTATTTACAAGGAGGTCAGAGAGTTCACTAAACTCCCTCTAGAGGAACAGCAACAATAGGTGGCATATCATTGAGCCATTTTATGAAGGAAGGTGGAGATGGTGATTTCCATTCACTCAGGATCACTCTCTTTGCAACAACCAGAGAGAAAGCTAGAGCTTGTTGCTGAGTGCTGGATAGATTAGAGGTTGATTCAGAACATCCCAAAACAACCAAAGCACCGGTCTGGATCACATTCACCTTGTATGCTTTAGAGAAAAAATTGAAAAACTTCAACCAATAATTTTCTTTCTCAATCTGCTAAATAGTGATTGTTCCGCAGCAACATTTTATCAATAACTTCTTTTATCAAATATTTATCATCTTACAAACAATACATCATTATCATGCACCTGCACACGCTATATGTATGACCGAAACTATAATAGTCTGCCTGCAATATGTATGCAACATAAGATTTGGGCCCCATTCTGAAGTAGTCTTTCATCTTTCCCTCGTCGTGCTCAGTCGTCCAGTCCATCCTCGTCATCTTCAGTCGTTCTGACTGTTCCTCCTCAGTGGGTCCGACTGTTCCTCCTCGTATTCCAGTTGGTCCTCTTCGTCCATGTCCCAAGCCCAGTCCATCTTCTCCAACGTCCTCCAGGTCCATCTTCTTCAACCTACACACAAATAACCTTCATTCAGGAGTAGCTCTGACCATGAATATTTTATTAAGGTAAAAAGAAATGCGGATTTTCCCCATGTATTGATCCGTGTGTGTTTCTTCGGATAGGGGAATGTGTTTGATGAAACTTATCTTTTGTGTACGTCTGTCTACTCATCCAGGTCAGGACATTCCCTTAACTTGATTTTTTTTATATCCTCCGGTGTCGGTTATCGGGGCATCCCCCATTCTTACAACAGGACATGGTACCAAGAATCCCCAAATGATGAACATCATTGTCACCAATCCTGTCCACTGTTCATTCATTCCATTCATACATCAACCTCCCCTAGAGGACACATAAGATCGTGTTTATGTTACCTGTCCTTTGGGCTACTGTTGTCTGGGCATCTCATAGATCACCCTGATATTTTTATTTTTTATCAGTCCAATGGACTTTACCAACACCAACGCAATGAACACACTCTTTGTGCTCACCTCGTCAAGCCTGAATACTTATGTTATAATATCCAAAAGCAAAAACGCTTTTTTAACCGAATAGAAGTTTAAAGGCCTTGAGACACAGCACCTATTATCGGGCGTCTGGCGCCGTCGGGCAGTCCTGTGTAGTCGATGCCCCGAGTCCCTTTGGTGTGTATTCCCCAGTCGGGAGTCGGCGTCCTCGTCGGACGAAGAGAGAGGCGGGTGCAAGCGTTCAGTCTGGAGGCGGGAGTCTGGCTCAATGGTCAATCCTATTGGTTGAGTGCTAGGTTTAGCTAGCGAATCAGCGCAGGACAATGAAGCGGTGTCCCGCTGGAACAGTTGCCTGGTGTCTCATTTAATCTAATAATTCAAATGTTCACGGGCGGAGCTCACACTCATGGGCGTTGGTTCCGGTCTTCACTTCCAACCTGGAGTCTCACCGGCTCCGTTGGTCCTTTTGTGCACATCTTCAGGTGTGGTTGCTAGACAGACACAAATGTTTATTCTACCGGTGATTTGACTCTAACCTGAGTTGAGCTGGTCTCAGTAATCAGTTTGCATGAATGTTGATTGTGTGCAGGAACAAAAGTTCTTAGCATCAAGCAGAGTATACTTTATTATTCTCTTACTTTATATTTGATCATCTTTTAGCATTCATTTAATTATGCGTATATGTTTATAAGAATTTTAACAGTTAGAAACATTCTAAAAAACACATAACATACATTATTTAAGACTCAAAGAAATAAACTTTAATATTTTCTTTGAGACAAGTTTATATTTCTTACATTTAGCTTTAAATGATGATATAAAAGATGTTGAATTATTTACGACAGTTGATGCAATATTTGACCTCTGACTCGTATTCTTACGAGGTCCACCTGGTATTGAAACCTCGACATAAAAGATTGTTCAAAAAAAGAATCTGTATTTTAAGCTTGTTATTCTTCTTCTATTTATTCTTCTTCTTTTCACGATACAATTGTTCCATTTTAAGATCAATTCTAACAGAAAGGAAGTGACATCACACATAGTACAAATCTTTATTTTTCATCTTAGGTAACGTCCACTTCAAGATAGTTCTGTGAAGAAACAAATCATTTCTATTTCAAACAAAGACTTGCTGACAAGTAACAAATGAATGTTCACTGCCTTTGTCTTCCTCAGATTTTCTTCAGAGAAATCCACACAGAATTAAGTTTTTATCTCACAGAGCCGAAAAATATGAAGCAAGTTTTGATAATCGCTACTATTTCAGTCGAGCCACAAAAGAACCGAAATTCAGTAGCAAACCTATAATTCTAAAGAACAGATTACTGTGAAAAATAATCCCCCTGAACTGAACTTTAACCTCACAGAGCTACATGTGTCTGAAGTGAACTTTAACCTCACAGAGCTACATGTGTCTGGAGTGAACTTTAACCTCACAGAGCTACATGTGTCTGAAGTGAACTTTAACCTCACAGAGCTACATGTGTCTGAAGTGAACTTTAACCTCACAGAGCTACATGTGTCTGAAGTGAACTTTAACCTCACAGAGCTACATGTGTCTGAAGTGATCTTTCCAAACCTTGACGTCCATGAAGAGATACAATCACCTGTGAGGACGATCATCAGTTTCTTCTCCTCTGTTGCTGATGTGTCAGAGCCCAGTGTGGGGCTGTAGCAGAGACGAAGATCTGTAACTGTGAGAACAAATATATTTCAACCTTACACACTAATGTATGAGCTGAGCAGGTTCGTTCTCTTTTTTGAACACACACAGTTACTCAGCAGAATGTTGCTTCAAACACACTTTATGAATCGTAGAAGTGAAAATAGTCGAAGCCACACCTTGAATAATCCCTGTGCACGTGCAGCGACTGAGTGTCCAGCAGCAAACCACACCAGGGGAAGAGACAGAGACGGGGCAGGGCGTCAATGGTAGGATGGGGACCTGGTGACGTTTGGAAGTTGGTCACCATGTTCTGGTGGTCGACGACAAGTCCGTACTCCTGCACCCCGGAGAGCAAAGTCCTGGTGAAAAGGATGAGAAGTTTATATTTGGCTCAAATTGTTGATGTAAAAAGTCAAACTCACGTTAGAAAAGACTCTGCTCGACATTTGTCTGTTGTAATCAACAGGAAATCATCGACCAGCCTCATCAAACATCTGCAGACACAGAAAGAAAGGTTGTTATACGGAACTGGCTCCCCCTGCTGGCGACACGACACAATGACATCTGTCAACTTCACGACAAACGGACACTTTGTCTTTAGGAAGATCTTGAAACAGCGTGTTCTCCATGTGACCATAGTAGAGGCAGCGGAGCAGACTAGACACCACAGAGCCTCGAGGAATACCTTGACCTTGACGGTACATTCTGGAGGACAAAGAAGATCTGATCTTAGGTTGTAAAGTAAAGATGAGAAAATCAAGCCAGAAAACATGGAGGCTACAAACATCCCCTCAGAACACGTCAGTGATTCTTGACCAAGCATTTATTAAAATAATGAGAATTATTTAAGGTTAAAATTCAACATCTGTCCAACAATGACAAGAACATTCTTCTGTCCACGTCTGCTTCTCTCACATCCGTCGATACTGAATCTGTCTGAGCAGAAAGAAAAGTTAAAAATGAACACTAACCTCCTCCTGTACTCAACGATGGTCCCAGACAACAACCCAGTGAAGAAGTCCAGCTGCTCTTTCACACAATCGTCTGTGGAGAAATGCTGGAAGAAATAAAGATGAAGTGACGAACACAGACTTATTGTATAGTTTCCAGATAAATGCAGCGTAACAGCCGGAGAAAATGAAAACTACGATGAAGAAAATACTTTCAAGGTCATTCTTACCTTCTCTACCAGAACAGTGTGATGAGCTTTCTTGCTTTTCTGCAGCGACGCAACAAAGTTCTTCATGTTGGCTGTTCCTGCAGCTCCGTGGATGATAGTCGCCTGTTTCCACAACACAAATGAGTCGCTTCAGATACACAACGACACAACACGAAAATAAAAAGAACATTTAATGTTTATTTAATGTAGTTCTGACTTAATTGTGTTTCTGTGATCAGTAAACTCACCTCTCGCACAAAAGTCTTACGAAGACCTTCTTCCGAGTCGGCCCAGATTTTGGCAAAAGTTCGTACATTGAAAACCATGTCCTCGACTGATGAAAGCACTTGACCTATGACCTCTTGAAGCTTCTCGTGAGGGTCGTGACCTCCACTAACAACCGCCTTGTTCAGGTGAAAACACAAACTGAGTTAAAGGTTAAAAAATAATCTAATGTTGAAGCTTTTTTTCTCTTTTGTGCTCATTTTCAAATCCATAAATATTTGGTTATAAATGTCATGTAAAAACATCTTAAACACGCCTTGTTTTAATAGACAAACATCACTAAAATCAATAATGTTATATTGATTATAATCATGTCATATTTACACACAGGAAACAGTCAGAATGTTTGTCCCTCGTTACAAACAAATTAATAATTTCTCTGAAATGTAACATCATGAATAGTGTTGGGCGACTTACTTTAAAATAGTAACTTAGTTACAATTACTAGTTACTTCTTTCAAAAACAACCCAGTTTCTTTACCTTTTAATAGGGAAAGTTTTTGTAAGAGAGAAACATTTGTACAAGTGTACGGGTCAGTGTAAGTTTGGATGCTGTGATTAAACAAATCACACAAAAAGGTAAGAACAATAAATGAATAAAACAAATAGAAATAAAAGATTAAATGCACTGACGGTCATTTTTGTGGCAGATGCAGATGTTCAACTCACGTATCCATTCTTCATTCACTTTTAAAGTAATAACATAGAGTTCTAACTTTCTATCATGTATGGATATAAAAAGCATCTCATAAAAAATTGAAGTAAAAAGACGCTTTTGTTACAACAAACCTTTACTCCCAACACTGCTGATATATATATACTTAGTAACTATGGGCTTATTTTTGTCTCATAATTATGTGTACATGCACAGAGGGTGATCTGAAAATATTTAATGGTTGTACGAGCGATTTAATATTTCTAACTTGTATTTTGGCATTTACAAATACATTTTTATTTTTATATACTGTATATCATTTAAAAAAAAAATGTAAATGGTAAACCTTGAAATTCTGTGTGTGAAATTACATTCACATGTCAGATGCAATAACAAAGACTCATTTACAAGTCTTGCAAATGAAAATGATATATTTAGAAATAAAAATGTATTTGTAAATACCAAAAATACAAGTTAATAAGCGGATATCTACCAATGATCTCTTTAAATAATGTTTTAAGTCAATGTCTCCAGGTGTAGCAAAGATACCTTAACAAAGTAAAAGGGTTCGGCTCTGTTGTCCTTCAATGGCAGGAAGGAGGACAGAACTCGGTGAATGTCGCTCTTTCCCCAAACTGTGGAGCCGAGGAGAGACGGAGACTCTCGCACGAGGGCAAGCAAGACTGCATGTAAGTCGTGAAGATCCTGTGAAACTGGACATGAAGGATGAGACCAACAATAAACATCACATCCATGTGTGCAAGTGAGGATCAACAAGAGGTGAAACACATTTGTACCTGTGTTTTGACCTTCACCCCCATGACCCCAGTGATCGCTCTCATTCCACCCGTCTCTGGAACGAAGCGAAGGCGGGAGACGACGCTTGTACTGGGGAGGGACGCGACCTCGTCTGCACTCAACTCTTCCAGCTGGCATTTAGAAACGTGATTTCTAAAAGTCGCACAAACACATGAGACTTAGAGTTGTTGAGTGGAGAACGTTATAAAAGACTTCAGGCTGAAGAAAAAGGAAGCAAAAGAAGAAGAGGAAAAATAACCCACAGACATGTTCAACATTTTTAGAAGCATCTGTCTCGCCTGCAGTTAAATCAAAACTCTGCAGCGAGAATTCTGAGCCGCTCTAGTAGAAGAACTCACATTTCTCTGATTCTTAAACTCTTCATTGGCTGCCAGTTTCTTTCAGGATCATTTTAAAATGCTTCCTCCTCGAGGTATTTTTACGTTTCCATGAGCAGCAAGTGAACTTCACATAGTTCTCACACACAGTTTAAAACCTTTACACAGCAGACATGTTTGTTGTCGTTTGTTCCCGTGCACCTGTGCAGAGCCTGTGCAGGTGGGAAGAGGTAAAGTATGAGCCGCCAGTCATCATGTCTTTTGATCTGAAACAAACCCCAGTTCCCAGATATCTGCTGATTATGATCAGTGGTCGATTGATTGAACACAACGAGCACAGACTCAAGACTTCAAGCCTTTAAATCTTGAGATAATTGAATGACTTTCATGTCGGTCCTCGTGTACAGGACACTGTAGTTGTGACGTCATCAGCAATGTTCCTTCACTTGTGTTCACCTGAAAGCCAAGTTCTGTAATTCAGCCCAGACATCGTAGCGATAGAACTTGAGAGTTTTCTTCCGTCCGACTCTCTCAGTGGCGTAGAAGCAGGATCTGACCAAGCCAGTCACGTAACAGCCAAGAAGCCAGGCCAGGAAGTGACCCAGCAGGCGTGTGCGATATGCCAGCTCACTGGGGGGAATCCTTCCTGTCCAGGAAGAGTGAAGACAGCATGAGAGCTGGTAGGACGACCATCAGGGGCCTCATGTACTTACACTAAAAATGTACACACTGAGAAGTTCACATCAGAGACGCATCAACAATGTTTGTTGTTACATGTCTGGATATTAAAGTATTCACACACATGTTTCTCTTTCTACACACTGATGATTCTTGTTCATTTACGACAACATGATGAGTTTTATACACGAGTGTTCATGTGTCAGAAAATATAGGCTTGTTTTGATAACATATTAAAATGATCCACCAGAAGCTGAACAGGTTTGAATTGAAGCTCAGCAAGAGCAGGTTTTCCTCATGTGATCTGAGCATCTCCTTGAAAAACACACTTTCAGTATCACATGATGACTATATGTATGTAAACAGGAAACACTTTTATTCCATAAACGTAATATAAATACGCATGTTATCCAAACAATCGGGAGATTATTACTAACATCATTAAAAGTTACTGATTCTCTGCAAGAAACTATTCGTGTTAAAGAGCATATTTCTTCTGTAAATTAAATCTTGTTGACCACTCTGCTGGTCAAGCATGGAGGTTTGTCACCGCGCGTCATCAATCCCCAGAATACTCGTTCCAAGGGACTCGTTGTATAAACAAAGCGGGGCGTGTCTACAGCTGGAGGAGTGGTGCCATTATTACGTCATAATGGACTCTTGTAACCTCTCGTTCGCCCAGATCTCAGAGCAGCTTTATAAAGTAATGAGTTGAAAACATGGTCGTGATGCTATTAAAAGGTGAGAAATCTTTACTGCAGCTAATACGCCAAAAAGGAATTTGGATTGATTCAACTTGTGATTGATGAATCCATGACGATAAAGGAGAGATAAATCTAATACTTTAAGGAACATGCAAGATTGTATTCTCAGGTTGTTTTTATACGATGAGTTAAAGAAGTAGCGTCATGTTTTTCTTTTAACTTATACTATTCAATTGTTCTCATTACCTGTCTTGTTGAACTGCAACCAGTTGCAATCGTTGACTTTCATCTTCAACATCACTTCCTCGACTGATATCTTCTCAAACCTGCCACTGCGCAGGAAGCGTCCGACTCTGACGTAGACGTGTCGTCGGTTGTCCTCCGAGCCCCAGAGCTCCGAGGGTATGACGGCGTCGAGGCACTTCCTCGCCAACAGAGAGACGCGGTGAGCTGCACAGCACTGGCGAAGGAGGAGGTTCAAGTCCTCGCGCCCATCCCTCGCCCTCCTCACTCGTGGACATAGTCTGTGCAGGAATCTGGTGTAGGAACATCTCTGGTGCCGTCTCAGCAGCTGGCTGAACAACGGGACCATGTACAACCAGCGCCTGGGCAACTTCCTCTCGTCTTTCCCCAGTTCTTTGAGACACTTTGGACCACTGAGGAAAACCATCCTGACCAAATCTTCGCCAGTTAATCCTCTGGAAACATCCCCGGTCCTCCTCTTCCTGTTGAGGATGAACCCTTGGATTCCGGTGCCTCCGTATGCAAACTGCAGCGAGCGGATGAAAGTTTGTGCTGGAGGCACAGTTTCGTGAGGCGATTTTGAGGCGTTTTCTTGGTCCGGAACCAAACGTGTGGCGTCAAGAGATGTTGAATCAGTTACTACCTCTGGTTCTAAACTGGAGACTTCACACAATCGCCTCCTCTTTCCGGGACGTCTTGTAACTTCATCGTCATTCATTCGACACAATTTTCTCTTGACGGGAGCAGATCTGCCATCGTTTTTAGTTCTTGGAGGATTTTTGGTGCATGGTTTCTTTCTTAGAGCTGAAGGTGTTTTTGAATCTTTCTTGTTCTTTGTCCTGGACCAGGACTGGGGAAAGAACCTGGAGCTGGTCTCTGGGGTGGGAACTAGTTCATCGATGGGTGCACCACAAACTTGAAAGAGACATGTTGGGGGGACGGCCATGAATAAGGAGCAGTTCTCCAGCAGATACCGCGACAGATCAGAACCCAGACGGTTAATGATCTTCATCCACAGGTCACTAGAACGGATATAGGCAGCATTTTGATACAAATGACTTTGGAATTGAAAGCGATCAATAGTGTGGTCTCCCTGAGTGGAGCCGTCAATACTATAGCCTAATGTCAAGACGTTTCTCTTTTGTTTCTTCTTCAAAGTGTTCAGGGTGAAAGCCAGGAGTTCAGATGGGGAACAGATCTATGAAATCAATAAGCAACATCGTTATAACATTTACATTTCAACGTTTATATACTTGCATGTCATTTTTATTAAAAAATAAATAATAATAAACGTTTTTTTGCCTTTTACTTTCACTTAAATTGAAAATTAAATTCACTCACTTTCTACTCGACCTCATGTCGACTAATGTTGGGATAATTTTCAGAGTCATCTGTTCTTTTTAGAGTTACAGACAAAAATGTTTGTTCATTTTAATGTAGCGACTGGAGCTCAGTTGTCTTCGCCTTCATCTTCGTGCATTGAAGCCTCGACCTTAGAAAGTGTTTTGAAATGCGCTTATGAGGATTAACCTATAGCTGGCGCTGAGAGACTAGAAGCTTCTACAACAAATTAAAATTAGATATATCCATTTATTTTTTTCGGTTGAGAAGTTAAAGTAAAATGAGTGAAATTTAAATTTTGGCTGAACTAACACTTCACATAAACGACTATCTGGTAAAACATAGAGACGTTGTAATACTTGTCATACAACTACATTTGATATTTGGAGGAGGACATGTTTTTATGCGAGTGAAGACAGTTCTTTATTCATGGAGGTTGTTTTGTTGTATCTGTTTGGTGTGTGTTATGAATACAGTTGATATGGCCGAGTTGTGTTCTTCTACATGTTGACATCTTCCTTTTAGTTTGTCAATTTGTTGGTTCTATCCTTCCTTACGTTTATGGCAGGAGGCCATCAACATATGCTGTGTCTCAAATCGCATACTACTCTTAGTATACTAGAAGTTAGTGTGCATCAGTTTAGTGTACGTACTAGCCAGTAACTAATCCTCCACAGATAGTATGTCTCAAATCAAACTCTGCTGCTACACACCAACAGGAAATGACGCGACAGCTTCTTTTTCTACTTCTATTTAACGATGATTTCAACCAGCTGTAGGAACACTAGCGACACCTGCTGGCAGCACGTTTTGCAACAACTTTTGGAAAAAGAAATAAAGAAAAAATATGAGAAAATAAATATTTGCAAGATATTTAAGCTGGTATCAGCAGCGAAGACATGTTCATCCTCGTACTGCTGCTGAAAATGCACCTGTAAGTATATGAATATATATTCATATATATGAATATATATGACGTTAATTACGTTTAAAACGTCATTAAGATGGCGGCTGTTTAGTGTGGTTAGTGTCCATCAATCCATACTCAGTTTTGTGGGCGTGTTAGTGACAATTTAGTGTGCATGGCGCACTAAATTTCGCATAATAAGAATTGAGACGCACTAACGCACTAAAAATACTAACTTTGAGTACGCTAGTATGCGATTTGAGACACAGCACTACTATCTGTGGAGGATTAGTTACTAGTTAGTACGTACACTATCCTGATGCATACTAACTTCTAGTACACTAAGAGAAGTATGCGATTTGAGACACAGAACGAGTCTGGTTCTGCTTGAGGTTTCTGCCTTCTAAAAGGAAGTTTTCTTTTCTCCACTATAGTCTGACTTAAACGACAACGTGTGTCGAGTTAACTTTGTCATAAGAAACTTTATATCAAATTGAATTAGTTTTGCTGAAAGGTTGTACTCGAACCATCCGAACACTGTTCGTGACGATAGGTGTCGCTCTTCAAACGAGTCCTGGACTGAACAGGTACATCACCTGCTCACAGCTCGGTGTCTCGACTGGAATCTCGTCGAAACAAACGAAAATGTTTTCAACGAAGGTTCTGAAGCTGCGCGAGTCCAACTCCTGGACGAGCGACGGTTCGTGTCCCTCCGAGAACCAGATCCTCTTCGAGAACTCCTCGAGAGTCTCCACGTGAGGATACAAGGCGCGGAGAACGTCGAGGGCTGGAGACAGATCTGGAGAAGACATGTTTACCGCAGAGAATGCTCTGCAGACGCCGGTGACGTCTAAATCACCCGCCGTATCAATAACCAATGAGCGTGTCGCTTACTGAAAAGCGTCCAATCAGGAGTCTTAATACTGTCAGGCTGGTGACAACGGATGTCAGTTGGTTTGTATTATTTTATTATCGTTTGTTAATTGTGTTTGTTATTAATACTTTAAACTAATATGAATCAATATGACGCATTTCTTATATGTCGCGTTTAATCAAAAAGTCGAGGAAAGTAAAGATTTCGAAATAGATATAAATTTACTTAAATCATTGTTTTATTGGATAACAAACATAATTTGTAATACAAATTTAAAAAGTAGATAATTTTTACATGTTCTTGAATTAATGTTTAAAAATGCAACAAAAAAAAGCTTAATCTTGCTGACGTCTTAGAAAAAAATATGAAAAATTAATTACATGAATTTAATAATGTATCTTTTGAAAATAACGTGTGTATTTGTGTTAAAATGACTCCAAACGTATTGTATTGTTGTCTAAGATTCATTCACACAGTAGCTCAACAAGTTTAGAGAAAGTGGGTGAAAAAAAAAGACTTTTTCAACCATGCAAGTAAGTAAGTCATTTGTATTTGTATAGTGCTTTTCCAGACCAGGGTCACAAAGCGCTTAAACTATCAAAACAATATGTGTGGGTTTAGACAACATGCTTCCATTAAAACCAAGCAGTCGCTTCTTAACTTCACTATTTTATTTCTTAAAAAAAAATACAACAAAGTATCTTCCAAGTCGTGAAAACATCTCAACCATGGCAGATGTGTGACCACCTGACACTCTCGGTGCTGGGCAGCTGCAGGATTCACTTTGGTAAAAAAAAAATAGAGCTGTTACCATGACAACAAGAAGTAACGTTATACTGATTATATTATTTTCCTCTTGAACAAAAAGGTCTTGACTTAGTGTGGATCGGTTGTCGACAGACCAAAAACTTTCCATCCATCCAGAGAATCAGCGTAAGAATAAAATCAGGACAGAATGAATTTTCTTTAATCAGTCGACTCTGGAACATCGAGAAGAAAATTAATATTATTTTTTAATTTAGAGCCATTTATATTATTTCAGGTTAATTCAACCCATGATATTGATTTGAGTCTTTTTACATGAACACAGGTTAAGGTGACAGTCAGTGATGCTTTGAGTTAAGTTATGTACCACTCAGCATGAAGTCTCAAGTTCTAGTTGTAGTTACTTGTGTGTTATTCATGTAAACTAAGACGATCAATGTTGACCATATTAAAGAATAACTTTTACATAAAGAGCCAGTTTCCAACCAAAGAAACACTCAATCTTTTAGCAGGACAACCAACCAACAACAAAAATGAACAAACAAGTTATATATTATTAGGAAAATGTCATATATAAAAGTTAAAATATGGATATATATTGTATTTATATACAGTATAAACATATATTATGAAGATCATTTATAGTAATCCTGTTCAGTTTTGTCATGTAATGATGAAATAATTGGGATGTTTTTAATTTATCGGGAACAAAAGTAAAGAGCAAATAAACAAAGTACTCTGTTGGAATTATCAATGTAGCCACTAGCATGGCAGTGCTAGCTCGATATATACAGTATATGTACCGTGTTATCAAGTTTTCTTTAATCCATGGATCAACCTTAAGTCCAAAAAAAACAAACAAAAGCCGCGTGTTTAAGTTGCAAAATTCTAATGTTAACACATCAAATTCCAGTTAAACCTTTTCAACCTCCTCGCGTCACACTCCGTCAGCGTACACTTTGTGAGCTTTGGAACCAACATAATGTGACGTCAACCATGACAGTAGCAGAATCTAATGGAAGGTTTCTTGATAACACGTGTTCGCTGAAGAGTGTTGGAAGCATTGGAACACAGCATGCTCTTCAACAAACACGCTGATACTAACGACTGGAACGCTGCATGTTGAGAACAGCGTACGATCTCTTCCTGGCCTCCCGGATGTACATCTGCATGAACTCTCGGCCGAACATCTCTCGGTCGTCTTCCTCTTCTTCTCCCTCCTCCTCCTCATCGTCATCTTCAGCTTTCGTCTTGCCAACTGGCAGAGTCACGTCCAGCGTCAGAGGGTTGTCCCGGAAGTTCACAAACCTGTTTAGTCAGCATAGAGAAATATTTGAGTTAAACTTTTGTATCTTTGTCTAGAGAAACTAAGAGTAAGAAACTGTAAATGTTTGAAGGTCAACTTATGTGTTGATGTGATGTGTGTATTGTTGTGACGTGTGACTCTATTGTATCATCACTGTGTGTTAGTGTTGTTGTGACGTGTGACTCTATTGTATCATCACTGTGTGTTAGTGTTGTTGTGACGTGTGACTCTATTGTATCATCAGTGTGTGTGTGTTGTTGTGATGTGTGACTCTATTGTATCATCACTGTGTGTTAGTGTTGTTGTGACGTTTGACTCTATTGTATCATCAGTGTGTGTGTGTTGTTGTGATGTGTGACTCTATTGTATCATCAGTGTGTGTGTGTTGTTGTGATGTGTGACTCTAGTGTATCATCAGTGTGTTAGTGATGAATTTGGTGACCATCAGAGTTGTAATTACAAAGCTATTACAAAATGTATGTGAAATATTGCACAGAAATGGTGATTTTGAAGATTTCAAGTAGAAATTTAAAAAACTAATGAGTGTAGTAACTTGATATGAAGGTACTACATAAGTGACATGAATTTGGTGACCATCAGAGTTGTAATTACAAAGCTATTAAAAAATGTATGTGAAATATTGCATTAAAATAGCGATTTTGAAAAGTTCAAGAAGAAATTAAAAAAACTAATGGGTGTAGTAACTTGATATGAAGGTACTTCATAAGTGACATGAATTTGGTGACCATCAGAGTTGTAATTACAACGCTATTAAAAAATGTATGAGAAATATTGCACAAAAATAGCGATTTTGAAAATTTTAAGAAAAAAATCAAAAAATAATGAGTGTAGTAACTTGATATGAATGTACTACATAAGTGACATGAATTTGGTGACCATCATAGTTGTAATTACAAAGCTATTACAAAATGTATGTGAAATATTGCACAGAAATGGTGATTTTGAAAATTTAAAGAAGAAATTAAAAAAACTAATGAGTGTAGTAACTTGATATGAAGGTACTACATAAGTGACATGAATTTGGTGACCATCAGAGTTGTAATTACAACGCTATTAAAAAATGTATGAGAAATATTGCACAAAAATAGCGATTTTGAAAATTTTAAGAAAAAAATCAAAAAATAATGAGTGTAGTAACTTGATATGAAGGTACTACATAAGTGACATGAATTTGGTGACCATCATAGTTGTAATTACAAAGCTATTACAAAATGTATGTGAAATATTGCACAGAAAATGTGATTTTGACAAATTCAAGAAGAAATTAAAAAAAACTAATGAGTGTAGTAACTTGATATGAAGGTACTACATAAGTGACATGAATTTGGTGACCATCAGAGTTGTAATTACAACGCTATTAAAAAATGTATGAGAAATATTGCACTAAAATAGCGATTTTGAAAAGTTCAAGACGAAATAAAAAAAAACTAATGAGTGTAGTAACTTGATATGAAGGTACTACATAAGTGACATGAATTTGGTGACCATCAGAGTTGTAATTACAAAGCTATTAAAAAATGTATGAGAAATAATGCACAAAAATAGCAATTTTGAAAAGTTCAAGAAGAAATTTAAAAAAAAGAAATGGTGTAGTAACTTGATATGAAGGTACTACATAAGTGACATGAATTTGGTGACAATCAGAGTTGTAATTACAAAGCTATTACAAAATGTATGTAAAATATTGCACAAAAAAGGTGATTTTGAAAATTTCAAGAAGAAATTAAAAAAACTAATGGGTGTAGTAACTTGATATGAAGGTACTTCATAAGTGACATGAATTTGGTGACCATCAGAGTTGTAATTACAAAGCTATTAAAAAATGTATGAGAAATATTGCACAAAAATAGCGATTTTGAAAATTTTAAGAAAAAAATCAAAAAATAATGAGTGTAGTAACTTGATATGAATGTACTACATAAGTGACATGAATTTGGTGACCATCATAGTTGTAATTACAAAGCTATTACAAAATGTATGTGAAATATTGCACAGAAATGGTGATTTTGAAAATTTAAAGAAGAAATTAAAAAAACTAATGAGTGTAGTAACTTGATATGAAGGTACTACATAAGTGACATGAATTTGGTGACCATCAGAGTTGTAATTACAAAGCTATTACAAAATGTATGTGAAATATTGCACAGAAAATGTGATTTTGACAAATTCAAGAAGAAATTAAAAAAAACGAATGAGTGTAGTAACTTGATATGAAGGTACTACATAAGTGACATGAATTTGGTGACCATCAGAGTTGTAATTACAACGCTATTAAAAAATGTATGAGAAATATTGCACTAAAATAGCGATTTTGAAAAGTTCAAGACGAAATAAAAAAAAACTAATGAGTGTAGTAACTTGATATGAAGGTACTACATAAGTCACATGAATTTGGTGACCATCAGAGTTGTAATTACAAAGCTATTAAAAAATGTATGAGAAATAATGCACAAAAATAGCAATTTTGAAAAGTTCAAGAAGAAATTTAAAAAAAAGAAATGGTGTAGTAACTTGATATGAAGGTACTACATAAGTGACATGAATTTGGTGACAATCAGAGTTGTAATTACAAAGCTATTACAAAATGTATGTGAAATATTGCACAGAAATGGTGATTTTGAAAATTTAAAGAAGAAATTAAAAAAACTAATGAGTGTAGTAACTTGATATGAAGGTACTACATAAGTGACATGAATTTGGTGACCATCAGAGTTGTAATTACAAAGCTATTACAAAATGTATTTGAAATATTGCACAGAAAAGGTGATTTTGACAAATTCAAGAAGAAATTTAAAAAAAACTAATGAGTGTAGTAACTTGATATGAAGGTACTACATAAGTGACATGAATTTGGTGACCATCAGAGTTGTAATTACAACGCTATTAAAAAATGTATGAGAAATATTGCACAAAAATAGCGATTTTGAAAATTTTAAGAAAAAAATCAAAAAATAATGAGTGTAGTAACTTGATATGAAGGTACTACATAAGTGACATGAATTTGGTGACCATCATAGTTGTAATTACAAAGCTATTACAAAATGTATGTGAAATATTGCACAGAAATGGTGATTTTGAAAATTTAAAGAAGAAATTAAAAAAACTAATGAGTGTAGTAACTTGATATGAAGGTACTACATAAGTGACATGAATTTGGTGACCATCAGAGTTGTAATTACAAAGCTATTACAAAATGTATGTGAAATATTGCACAGAAAATGTGATTTTGACAAATTCAAGAAGAAATTAAAAAAAACTAATGAGTGTAGTAACTTGATATGAAGGTACTACATAAGTGACATGAATTTGGTGACCATCAGAGTTGTAATTACAACGCTATTAAAAAATGTATGAGAAATATTGCACTAAAATAGCGATTTTGAAAAGTTCAAGACGAAATAAAAAAAAACTAATGAGTGTAGTAACTTGATATGAAGGTACTACATAAGTCACATGAATTTGGTGACCATCAGAGTTGTAATTACAAAGCTATTACAAAATGTATGTGAAATATTGCACAGAAAAGGTGATTTTGAAAAATTCAAGAAGAAATTAAAAAAACTAATGAGTGTAGTAACTTGATATGAAGGTACTTCATAAGTGACATGAATTTGGTGACCATCAGAGTTGTAAATACAAAGCTATTACAAAATGTATGAGAAATATTGCACAAAAATAGCGATTTTGAAAATTTTAAGAAAAAAATCAAAAAATAATGAGTGTAGTAACTTGATATGAAGGTACTACATAAGTGACATGAATTTGGTGACCATCATAGTTGTAATTACAAAGCTATTACAAAATGTATGTGAAATATTGCACAGAAAAGGTGATTTTGAAAAATTCAAGAAGAAATTAAAAAAACTAATGAGTGTAGTAACTTGATATGAAGGTACTTCATAAGTGACATGAATTTGGTGACCATCAGAGTTGTAAATACAAAGCTATTACAAAATGTATGTGAAATATTGCACAAAAATAGTGATTTTGAAAATAAATGTAAAAAACGAATGAGTGTGGTAACATATATATGGAGGCCCTTCTTTATTCACATGAACATGGTGACCATAAAAACCTAAATTAAAGAGTTATAAAGACGGGAACTAAATGAAGTCAACACTTTCGGTGTTCGTCTATTTGAGGACGGCCCCTTATACGCCGCCTCACTTGCCGCCTGCATAGAAATCTGTGTATTTTCTCAGGACAATATGACGAGATATTAAGGTTCAAACGCGCTTGTAGTCAATACTGCAGGTGACTGTGATTTGAAAAAGGTAAGATTTGTAATTCAACACCTTAGCGTTCCCGAGTTATTAAAGCGCAAAGATCGAATCTGCCAATATCGAGCCAACTTTACTTAAGTCGCTCTCCCTACCTCCCCATCTGCCCTATGACTGTGCTATTGAACTTTGTTCCTGAGCACCTTATCCTAGTAGCCGTCTTTTTAACTTCGTCACAAGAGGGAGATGGAGACCTATATGGGGGCTGCCCTGTCACCCGCAACCGTCTGCTGGCAGACAAACACAGGGTCCCAAGTCGTGTGTACCGGCCTACGTCACAAATACGTTTTTAAATTCTTACAACTCATTCTTGAAACATCCTGACCTGGAAGAGGAAACATCTGATGCAAAGAAAGTTGTGGATTCCTGCAGTAAAGTCTTGAAATCACTTTTTAGATCCTGATTTTAAAAGTAAATCATGAAAACACGTATTTTATATGTTAAAGTTTATTGTAAAACTACAATGTTTTTTCCACAAGTATCGCTTTATAAAAGAGGAAGCCACAAGAATGTTGTTTTACTTGTCTTGTCCACTAGAGGGTAGTCACGCTTTTGCTATGAAGCAGTGAATCAAAGAGAAACTTTTGAGACCAAAGAAGGAAAATCTCTCATCAAAACTAATAAACATCATGTATTTAAATAAGGTCATTTTACTTTTGCTAACCTGAACTCTAGAAGGATGATATAATCCCACAAAGGCAACTTCAAGTAGGATTCTTAGTCTGAGTTAGTTCTAAATGACGACTAAAGAACTTTTCCAACAGTATTTTCCAAAAGTCTTTCTTGAAACTTGAATCAGTAAAAAGCTCCACATTGTCAAAATCATTTTTTTTGTATAGATGACATTATTACTCGTACTTACAGAGAACGTTTCTAGAACTCTGTGTTTCATGGTCGTTTTTGTCGACATAAACCTTTTTTGGGTTGAACCACCATGTTTACTTTCTCCTCATTTAAACAATAATAGCAGTTTGAGGTTTTTTTTCAATTCAGACAAGACAAGTAGAAACTTTAAATTGTTGTATGTTAGTTTTTAAAACATGTTTTAATGGTGACCAACAATATTGTAACAACATTAAAAAAAACTTCAACTTTCTTGTTCTCACAAACAGACGAACCTGAAATAAATAATCGGTACATAAACAAATAGAATCTTTTTTATATTTACAACTTTCACTGCATCATCGTTCAATCTTAACAATAATAATAATTATAATAGTACGTAGGTAAAGGATATTTGTAAAGCGCCTTTCTAGACCAGGGTCACAAAGCACTTGAACAATCAAAAGCAGTGCACAGTTAAAAATACACACACATTTAAAAACTCTTAATAGACACAAACACAAGAGTTCCAGAAAAATTGGAAAAAGCACAAATTACAGGTCTTAAGATGTTTCTTGAAGGAGTCAGTAGATCATCAAACACAGATGTTTCTTGAAGGAGTCAGTAGATCATCAAACACAGATGTTTCTTGAAGGAGTCAGTAGATCATCAAACACAGATGTTTCTTGAAGGAGTCAGTAGATCATCAAACACAGATGTTTCTTGAAGGAGTCAGTAGATCATCAAACACAGATGTTTCTTGAAGGAGTCAGTAGATCATCAAACACAGATGTTTCTTGAAGGAGTCAGTAGATCATCAAACACAGATGTTTCTTGAAGGAGTCAGTAGATCATCAAACACAGATGTTTCTTGAAGGAGTCAGTAGATCATCAAACACAGATGTTTCTTGAAGGAGTCAGTAGATCATCAAACACACATGTTTCTTGAAGGAGTCAGTAGATCATCAAACACAGATGTTTCTTGAAGGAGTCAGTAGATCATCAAACACAGATGTTTCTTGAAGGAGTCAGTAGATCATCAAACACAGATGTTTCTTGAAGGAGTCAGTAGATCATCAAACACACATGTTTCTTGAAGGAGTCAGTAGATCATCAAACACAGATGTTTCTTGAAGGAGTCAGTAGATCATCAAACACAGATGTTTCTTGAAGGAGTCAGTAGATCATCAAACACAGATGTTTCTTGAAGGAGTCAGTAGATCATCAAACACAGATGTTTCTTGAAGGAGTCAGTAGATCATCAAACACAGATGTTTCTTGAAGGAGTCAGTAGATCATCAAACACAGATGTTTCTTGAAGGAGTCAGTAGATCATCAAACACAGATGTTTCTTGAAGGAGTCAGTAGATCATCAAACACAGATGTTTCTTGAAGGAGTCAGTAGATCATCAAACACAGATGTTTCTTGAAGGAGTCAGTAGATCATCAAACACAGATGTTTCTTGAAGGAGTCAGTAGATCATCAAACACACATGTTTCTTGAAGGAGTCAGTAGATCATCAAACACAGATGTTTCTTGAAGGAGTCAGTAGATCATCAAACACAGAGATGGTTCCAAAGCGTAGGAGCAACAGTTTGGAAGGATTTCTCTCCTCTGGTCCTGAAGTTCAGGAACCATCAGTAGATTCTGATCCACAGACCTCAGAGCCAGATCTGTTTAGTCACTGGTGGGAACATGGCAACGTACAGAATATGCTTTAATGCCAATTCTAAATGTTGAACAACACATGACCCACATGGCTGATCCATCAGAAATATTCAGACTCAATTTGTGGAGTTCGAGGGTTTACCTCAGTCTACAGGAACTCAAGGGTACATTGAACCCCTCAAAGTAAAAGGCTGGATCTAGCCCACCTACTGGACACTGAGATCCAGGGTGCCATGGTCCACGCCAACATCAAGAATATCAACGAGATAGACGACTGACTTTTGAGTCTTCCTGGAGAAGAAAAGAGGAGAAAACATATCCACTCGCTGTTGTCGGACAATAACAAAGAATTGAACCAGTCCAGATCCAAGGACTTTTCTAAAGGACTTTATAAAAGTGAGTACCTGGAGTAAATCAAAGTTTTCTAGGACTTTCACTCACCAGGAGCTTTATCCTTTGCAGGCTCTATAAAACCACAGCTGCTATCATCCAAGTCTTGCAGGAACTCTTTGACATTGTAAGAGAACAACAGGAATATCCAGCCTCATGCTTCACAGTGGAGATTAATGGCAACGAAGGACTTTTAAAACATTTACAAAACCTTCATATTTAAAGTATTAAACTTAACTTATATAATTAAATTATTATTTCAAAATAATTCAGAATCTAACACTTGAGGTCACCAAGCTATGCTTTTAAAACCTTTAGAAGCTCAAGGATCGATTTGCCTTCGAACGAACAGCGGAGACTCAATAATAGCATCTTCAACGCTAAGGTTACGGAAAAAAAGACCTCATTGAGGCAACCTGCTCCCTTGCTAAACAGGAGTTAGCACATGTGGCAAAGACCAGAGGGCAAGAGGTTAGCCAGACATTTGGACACAACCACTGTGTTTTCTGGCTTGTCAAATAGAATACAGAAGGATCTAATTGAAGCAGTCAATGATGTGAAATTATATTAAACGGGAGATTAATGCTGTAGAGGTCGACGAGACAACGGATGTCATAAAGAAAGAACAGATGTCTGTTATTTTGCGCCTTGTAGTGAAAACTGAGTGGGCTGTGATGTGAGGTCGGTGTTTTTAGGATCTGATGACATCAGAGATGACGGACGAGCCACTGCTGTAGCTTTCTTTGTCTTGGGAGTCTTGGAGAAATACAGCTGCGTTGAAAAGAACATATGATGGAGCTGCTGTGATGGCATCTGAGCTTAAAGGGGTACAGGCCAAAATTAAAGAAAAGGCAATGTTTACACACTAATATGCACAGAAGCTGAATCTTGTGCTGTTGCATTCAGCAAAATGTATGCCTGAGACTAGAACTTTTTTTTAAAACCCTTGATGGTCTAGGGTCATTTTTTAGTAGGTCCACGAATCGCACCCACTTACTGGATGATGTTGTGAAACGGCACTTAGAGCAGCTCCCACAAGATGGAGCTCAAATTCAAGGCTGCTGCAGACAACAAGCATGTACCAACCTGACCTTCTTGCTGCATTAAAAACCCTGACAACTGGGATAATGACACTCTAATGATGGCTGCTGGATACGATCGATGGCTGTCGAAGGCATCAACATGCTTTTAATTATGACATATGATGGCATTTTCAGTGAAACTGAAGCACTTTTTAGAGTACTGCAAAACAAAGTCATGGACATCGGATATTGTTGAGCGCGAATCCAAGACACCATTGGAGTTGTTGAAGAGACAGGATTGAGACGCACTTGAGTGATTTGAGGAGAAACGCAACAAACTTGGTCTAAACGACAAAAATCAGTTGATCAGGGATGAGAGAAAACAAATGTTCGAAAACATTATGGAGAACATCTGTGAACCAATGAAAGCTAGGTCTGATCATTTTGGTGAGCTAGCTTTCCTTGGTTTGGTCGACTGTACACAATTGAATGAGATGTCACAACATTTTGATGACACCAAGTTGAAGAGCCTGTCAAAATATGCAATACACCTCTGTGTTAACAGACTTCAGGACAGTGAGGGAGGAGTGTGACACCAAAACACATACATTACCTCCAACCTTATGGACGTAGATTTCTTTCTTTATTATTCAATGCAAAAAAAAGTTCTTTATTTTTTGATTGAAGTGAAAAAGTTTCGAAGTATTTTATTTTTTTGTTTGAACTGTTTATTTTTTAACGAAAGTTAAAAAAGTTTTGAAGAATTTTTTTTATTTGATTGAATTCCATTTTTTGATTGAACTCTATATTTTTTTGATTGAAGTGAAAAAGTTTTGAAGTATTTTATTTTTTTGATTGAAGTCTTTATTTTTTGATTGAAGTCTTAATTTTTTTATTGAAGTCTTTGTTTTTTGATTGAACTGAAAAAAGTTTTGAAGTATTTTATAATTTTTTTGATTGAACTCTTTATTTTTTAATTGAAGTTAAAACAAATTTTAAGTATTTTATTTTTTTTATTAAAGTGAAAAAAGTTTTGAAGTATTGTTTTTTTTTTGATTGAACTCTTTATTTTTTGATTGAGATGAAAAAAGTTTTGAAGTGTTTTTTTTTTATTGAAGACTTAGTTTTTTTGATTGAACTCTTTATTTTTATGATTGAACTATTTATTTTTGGATTGAGGTGAAAAACGTTTTGAAGTATTTTGTTTTTTTGATTGTAGTCTTTATTTTTTATTGAAGTCTTTGTTTTTTGATTGAACTCTTTATCTTTTTGATTGAACCTTTTATTTTTTTGGATTAAGGTATAAAAAGTTTCGAAGTATTTTATTTTTTTGATTTAAATCTTTATTTTTTGATTTAAGTGAAAAAAGTTTTGAAGTATTTTATTTTTTTGATTGAACTCTTTATTTTTTGATTGAACTCTTTATCTTTTTGATTGAACCTTTTATTTTTTTTGATTGAGGTGAAAAAAGTTTTGAAGTATTTTATTTTTTTGATTGAACTCTTTATTTTTTGATTGAACTTAAAAACGTTTTGAAGTATTTTAATTTTTTTATTGAAGTCTTTGTTTTTTTGATTGAAGTGAAAAAAGTTTTGAAGTATTTTATTGCTTTGATTGACAGCTGGATGATGGTCACTCTACTCTGGGATGGATACATCATGGCTGCCACTCGTGCAGAATGCTGCGTCACGCCTCCTGACTGGAAAGCACAAGCGTGATCACATCAATATTAGCCACACTCCACTGGCTACCAGTCAGTTTTAGGATAGATGTTCAAGTTATTTCAATTGTTTTTAAAGCATTAAATGGAGGCACCGAGTATCTCGCTGAACTGCTACACATTCATACTCCAGCTAGATCTCTTAGATCAGCCAACCAGCTATTGCTGGATGTTCCTGTGACAAAATGCAAGACCAGAGGAGCCTTTGCAGTGGCAGCTCCTCGGCTCTGTTGTGTGTGTGTGTGTCTTGATGTGTCCTGCATTGTGTGTCTTTTATGTCGTTTGAACTTGTGTTTTTTAGGAACCTGTACAGCACTTTGGTCGACCTCGTGGTTTTTAAACATGCTTTATGAATAAAATTTGACTTGAATTGACATTTAGAGAACAAGTGGTGATTTTTGAAGTTTTCTCTCTTACAAAGCGTCTGTGCATTGAAGTGCACGTCTGGGAGGAACACGTCTGTCCTCCATGTTCAACACCTTCTGTGTGTGACCTCTTTTCCTTGCTTCTGACCTTGTGAGGATCAACTGGATGGAGACCAAACGCCAAGAGTAGTCTCGAAGAGGACGGTTAGAATTAAACACCGGGTCTTCTGGAGCAGAACCTCAATATCTTCTCAACACCGGAACATGGAAGTCTGTGATCGTCAGATGGAGTGACAAAATCCAGTCTTCTGGAATCTTGCCATTTAGCAGACCTTTGACCAGGTGATCGTCTGTAGACAAGCCACCCCCCAAAATATGGATTTAGTGATGAACACAGACTATCATTTCTCTACCAGAAAAGCGTGATGATCTTTCTTGCTTTTCTTGAACTGCACCAGACCAATGTCCTTATGTCTGAACTGACTTTAGGTCCAATTACATTCATCTCCTCAGCAGTCTTCCTCAGTCCTCAAGATCAATCCTCAAAACTAAGGAATGAGGTTCATCTGAGGACTTAGAAATGGGACTCCCCTTAAAAGCAGATTCGTCATCATAGGTCGTCCATTACCGTCGACAGAATATGTTTTACAACAACAGAACCTGCAAGAATGGCTCCAGCAACAGTGTTGATGGTGGACTTTAGACATGTTTTTATCAGCTGCCAGACGCAGAGATGTTCCTCAGAGAAGAGTTTAGAAGTTGGTCAGTTCATCTGAGGAGTTCATGTTCATACTGTACAGAAATGAGAATCATTTGCTTTGACTCAGAAGAAAGAAGCTTTAATAATCCACTGAGCTGCTGCCACCATCTTGAGGAAAAATGCATGTTAGATGTTCATCTTTTTTTCAAGCTGTTTTGGAGGTTGTAAGACATTAATATGACAATGACTATCAGAAGTTCAATCTTTCAGGTACTTCTTCGTATAACTCTGTCAATCTACCATAAATGTAGAAATAAAGGTGCAGCAGTTTTTACATGTGAGCTGCTGTGATGAGTGTTTGTTGATGCAGTGATTTTGTGTGTAAGTCAGAGTCAGAGATGCTGCAGAGGTTTATTCTCCTGTCAAGATTGTTTTGTATGAATCCAAACATTGCTGCAAATGTGTCTTATTTTAATGCATTATTTTATTCTGTACTGACACCAATAAAGCAACAAATGTTACTGATTCAGATTCTGAGAGTAAAGGTCGAGTCACAGCCAGTTGTTAAGGTCCAGAGAAACCAGAACTTTGGACCGGTGCAGGCTCAGAGTCATAGATAAGTATTTTATGAAGTATATATAAATGAATAATCTACAGTAATCCAAGACAAGGACAAACCAGGACAGTACAGAACAAACATCAGTCACAGCAATAACATCAACACCTGTCAGTTACCATGATTGTAAGAAAGTATTTTTGATTGACTTGAAATAAGAGTCACTCGGGGTCAGAGGTGACAAAGTTAACCTGTGATGTCATCACTCTTCCTTCTCTCACGTCTGTTCCACAGTTTATTTGACTTTTGTCTTTCCTTGAACGATCAAAGATGCTTCAGAGCTTTTAACAGATCAACGATGAGCGAGTCTGGTTCTGACCGGTCAAGTTCTTATGGTTACAATCTGCTGACTCTGAAGGTTCATCAATGACGACAAACCTCTACAATAAAAGGATTATTTCATAAGTTTTAGACTCACACGACTGTGTGAACCTCTCAGTTCAAGTACGAATAAAAAAGGAAACGAAGAAAGAAAAGGTTAACACATGAAGCCAAAGTTGAATAAAATACTTGTTCTCCGTTCATTCTCTTCATCCCTCTAACTGACAATAGGTTCTACACCCTGTCAGTAGTTCTTCACACGAGCACTGGCCTCTTTTACTGCGTCAGCAACGACACAATCCATCACTCTTCACTTTTTATTACAGTATTTACAACCTGACCATGTTTTAAATGAAAGTAAAACCTTGTTTGACAGAGTTGGGCGACAGTTTTGCACAAGTGCACTCATTACAAAACACAACTTAATAATGGATTTGAAGAAGAAACAATTTATTTAGACATTATTGTGACAATGAGTGATGTTTTGTTTCCAGTGTGTGTCAGTGTCGTTGTGTGTGTGTGTCGTTAGATCAACAATAATGT